>NW_027397103.1:2053535-2057763 GCF_003265705.2 Callorhinus ursinus | reverse complement strand
GGCCTGGGTAATCCCCGTGTCCCTGAGGCTAGGGAGGAGGGGGGGAGGGTGTTGCTGGGAGTTCTAAATTCACTCTCATAATCCAATTCCGAGACTAAACCCCTGGCTCCGCGCCCTGCAAGGCAGGCCTGCAGCTCTGCTTGCTCCTCTGTTGGGTTGGCTCGGCCCAGAGTCCTCTGATCTACACGGTTTCAGAAATGTGATGTCCTTGGGGGGCCAGAGGAGCAGTTCATAGAAAGAGGGCTTGTGTGGGCATGAAGAAGGGATGAGCCCCCGGTGGTACCACAGGGATAGGGTGGAGTTAGGGTGTCAGCTAGGACACTTCTTTCCCCAGTGTGGTGGCCTCCTAATCGCAGACACAGTGGCTATGATAAAGCAACTTGAAAATACAGGCAGGCCACTGTTCAGAGAAACCCTTGTGCTCAGGACAAAGGAAAGCCCAGGGGCTGGGCTTCTGCCTCCTCCAGTGCTGAAACACGAACTCCTCCTCTTGAACTTGGCTTATATTTAGTGGTTCCTAGTAAGATTGTTTGAAGAGAAGATTCTGCTATGTTCCAAGAAGCAAGACTCATTTTTCTAGACGGATTCTATCCCAGGTGTGAATTCCTTTTTCTTTTCTTTTTTTTTTTTTATAAGATTTTATTTATTTGAGAGAGAGAGAGAGAGCAGGAGCAGGGGGAGAGGGAAAGGGAGAAGCAGACTCTCCACCAAGCAGGGAGCCCAACACAGAGCTGGATCCCAGGACCCTGGGATCAGGACCTGAGCGGAAGGCAGACGCTTAACCGACTGAGCCACCCCAGTGGGAATTCCTTCTGTGATCTGCACCACACAGCTGCTTAACTACTCCCCCCCCCGGGGGGGGTGGGGAACTGGGTGTGTGTCATCTTAGAAGGGCTCTCATTGTCTCAAAGGTCCTTCAGTCCAAGCCTGGATTTGCCTCCATGTGACTCGTAAAGTCCAATTCATTCACTGGTGCATGCATGCATTGGACAGACATTTACTGTGCACCTACTGTATGCCAGGTCCTGTGCTAGGGTCCCTGTCTCTAGCAAGGAAAACGGTTAAGAAAACAAGCAGGTATAATGTAGTGGCATCAGTGCTGCTTATGAGGCTACTTACGAGGTTAGCCTAGGAGAAGTGAGGCTATGTAAAAGGTAATCTGGCAGGGTGGGCATAAGGTGGGAGGGACAGATTTGCTAGGACCCGAAGGATCAGCCATGCTCAGTCAGAGAAGGTGAGGGGAAGAGTGTTTCTGGTTGAGGCAACAGCATGAGCAAAGGCCCAGCGGTAGGGGAGAACCTGGGTCTCTTGGGAAATGACGCAGAATTCCATCTGCCTGGTGAACTGGGCTGGAGGGAGGAGCAGACAGAGGTGATGCTCATCGGGGAGGCAGGGCCTCATCCACCGCAGCCCCTGGAGTGTGGAGAAGCTCAGGTGGGACCTCTGAAGGGCTGCCTTCAAGTGCCAGCCAGGCCCACGGCAGCAGAAACCGTGGTGCCTATAAAAGGCTTGCTTTTGGAGACAGATATGTCCAGGGGGTGGAGCAAATCATGGAGCAGCTGAGGACACCCAGGAAGCATCCCTATAGCAATGTGGTTAATAGCATGGGCTCTGATCAAGAGACAGAAGAAAAGAGACATTCCATGCCCCTGATGGAAGAATATGCCTCCCCCCTTGCTCCGCCTCCCTGGACCTTGCCAGAAGGATAGAACCTGAGTCTGAGCATGCCTCTAGATCCAGCGAGCAGTTGGCAGGAAATTCAGAGGACAGAGCAACATGCTGAGTTGTACTGTGCATATTCCACCAGCAAAATCCAGGCTGGGAAAAGCCACAGGTCAAACAACTAATGCTCTTCTATAAATAAATTACAAGAAAAAGAGAGGGATGGAGGGAGAATGTATGGATTGAAAGAGACTTAAAAGTTACCAAATTTGGACTGACTAATCAGCAGTGACTAGGGATACACACTCAGGTGAGAGAACTCTAGAGAAACACAGGGAATTCTTCCTTAAAAAAAAAAATTCTTCCAATAAAAATCCAAATTGCGGTTGATTTTAGAGAGAGGGCAGGAGGGGGCTGTGCCTGGGAGGGGAGCACAGACAGGGGCTCCTGGGGTTTCTGGCAAAGTTCTATTTCTTGACCCGTGTGCTGCTTACAAGGGTGTTTGCCCTATAACAATTCACAAGGTTATGCATTTGTTCTGTGTGTTTTTCTGTTTGTCTTCTTTTGTCATAAAAAGGCTAAAAGAAGTGTGAGCTTTGGAATCAGCCACCTGGGTTCAAATCCCTGCTCTGCCATTTATCATCTGTGCCATCTTAGGTAAGTGATAAGACCCTCTGGGCCTTGGTTTCCTCATCTGTAAAATGGGGGTGATGTTAGAGGTTTATTTTGAAGATTAAGCAAGTTAGCATAACGGAAGCCCTTGGGACGGTAGCTAGCACCGGAAGCATTATATAAGTTTTTGCTATTATTACTGTGTTGTTATTCCCCATTTCCCTACCCATCTCTCCCATATGTCCCCATGTGCTTCCATGATCCTCTCTCAAGGAAAGAGGAAAAGAGAGCCAGCTAGGGTATCCTGTGATGGCTGTGGTGGAGCCTCTCATTGACAGTGACGCGATACTCAGCTTAAACCTGGGATCTGGCTCTATGACCAGGGAGTGACTGTACAGCACGGTCCTGCCAGGTGGCCCTGAGGCTGTTGGCTGTGCCTGTGGCATCGGCTGCAGGGCCAGAATATCCCTTCGTCCCCTCTGGAGGTGCTCTGGTGATGCCCGTCTTTCTTAGAGAGAGGACAGAGGGGCTGAGTATCACAACTGAGGCACGGGCTTCAGTGGTAGTATGAACCTGCGTTCGAATCCCAGCTCTGCCACATAAGGGAGTTAAGGGATGGATGTGTTCAAGGAGTCTGTCTTCCTCTTCGAGCCTCATTATCTATTATTAATAATAGTGTCTGCCTGGTGCGGTGGTGCTGAAGTGACGATCCCTGTACAATGCTAAGTAGAGGATCTGGCTCAAGGCCCTCACAATGCTGTTCTTTCTGCCTAGAATGTTTTGCCCTGCGCTTCCTGTAGCTGGATCCTTCTCATTTTGGGGGGCTGTGCTTCAATATCCCCTTGACTTCCCTATTGAAGGAAGGTAGGAAGCCATGGCCACATCCCATTTATACTATTTAGAGATAGATGACATTCATGTCCTGACATATTATGTTTATTTTATTATATTTTTGGTTTTCTGCTTATTATGTGGCACCCCCTTACCCCTCACGAGAATGGACTCTCCGTGTTGGCAGAGACCACCTGTGCCTTGCTCACTGCAGTGTCTCCAGTGTTTAGTAAGTACTCAGCAATTATTTATTGAATAAATGGACAAAATCCTTGGATATATAAATAAATATATTTGTTCACCCCTCTATCATCTGTCTTCCCTGACTTGCTTGTGAGGGACAGAAGTGCAGGATCTTATCTGACCTGTTGCCAACTGCTTTGCTGGGTCTCCTGAACCCCTTGCACTCGGCCAGGTGCGTACACTGCATGCCCAGTAGATACTTGTCAGATGGATATGAGCGAGGGGGTGCAGAGAGGGGCAGCCATTTGTGACTGTTACCCTCACCTGCAGGAAGGGCTCTAGACCCCGCCCCCGGTGATTCCCCGGACCTCAGGTCTCGATCTACTCAGTGTCGAGTCTTTTTGGATCATTTCCTTGTGCTGGGGGGGCCATGAAGTCATGAAGGCATGTGCCATGGAATGGGAAACAGACCAAAGATGGGGAGCTGGACAGACCTAGATTCTTGTCCTTGACCTATCATGTACAATCTCTGGGACCTTGAGCTAGCTGGTGAAGCTTCCATTTTCTCATCTGTTCCAGGGGAAATAATAACCATAGCAACAATTACAACGTATTTGCCTGGAAGGGTTATAGTGGTCAGATCATGTAGCAGACATGAAAGCCCAAGGTGGGTTGGAGAGTCCCATACACATGTGCATTAGTAGCTACAAAGGTGTGAAAACAGCCATTGAAAACCAAATTCTAGGGCGCCTGGGTGGCTCAGTCGTTAAGCATCTGCCTTCGGCTCAGGTCATGGTCCCAGGGTCCTGGGATCGAGCCCCACATCGGGCTCCCTGCTCGGTGGGAAGCCTGCTTCTCCCTCTCCCACTCCGCCTGCTTGTGTTCCCTCTCTCACTGTGTCTTTCTCTGTCAAATAAATAAATAAAATCTTAAAAAAAAA
>NW_027397103.1:2030044-2053435 GCF_003265705.2 Callorhinus ursinus | reverse complement strand
AAAGAAAGAAAGAAAGAAAACCAAATCCTAGGGTGAAACTCGAATTCTGGGGAGACACTGCTGGGTGTCCATCCACATTGTTCTCTTCATCTTCCTTAGTAATAAAACTCTCAATTTCTATGACATTCAGAATCAAGACTACATTTCCCAGCCTTCTTTGCAGCTCGCTGGGACCTTGTGCCCAAGTTCTGGCTGATGGGATAGAAATGTGTGCAGTTTCTGGGAAGTGTCCTTAAAATGAAGACCTGGGTTCCTTTGCCTTTCTTCCTCCTTCTTGCTAGCTGGAATGTGGCCTTGAAGCTTGGAGCCTGAGCAGCCATTTTGGACCATGAGGAAGTCAGTGTTGAGGTGGAGTCAATGGAACATCAATATAGAAGGAGCCTGAGTCCCTGACACCTTCTAGGAGCCCCCCCTCCAGAGTCCTTTACCAGAGAGAAAAACCTCTGTGTCTTTTAAGCCATTATTACTTTGAAATTTTCTTTCACTTGCAACCTAATTTAAATATAATGGATACATTCCGAAAAAGACAAAGTCACTCGGGCTAGGTATTTTTTTTTAAAGATTTATTTATTTATTTGAGAGAGGGACAGAGAGAACACGAGCTGGGAGGGGGGATGGGTGGAGGGCAGAGGCAGAGGAGAAGGAGAGAAGAAGACTACCCTCTGAGCACGAAGCTGGGACTTGGGGCTTGATCTCACCACCTGAGATTAGGACCTGAGCTGAAATCAAGAGTTGGAGGCTTAACTGACTGAGCCACCCAGGAGCCCCTAGGTGGGTTTTATTTTAATTAACAAACACTTGTACAACACCAGCTCTGTTGCTGGCATTCTATCAAGCCCTTTACAAATATTAACTTGTGAATTCTCATTATACCTCTAGGAGAGAGAAATCACTATTATCCCCATTTTACAGGTAAGTCTTGGGAACTTCGCAGGAAGAGGGAAACAGATCTTGGAATGTTCTCTTGTCAGTTCTGCTTCTGGTAATTCTTTCAGTCAACAAATATACACTGAGCACATACTATGTGCCAGGTCCTCTGCTGGGTGTTTGGGATATAAGGACAAAAAGACATTTGATGGCTGGTCTCATGGAGCTTACAATCCAAACTCTACTGTCCATCATGGTAGCCACAAGCTACATGTGGCTATTTAAATTTAAATTCATTAAACTGGGATAAAAATTTAGTTCCCCAGACAAACCAGCCACATTTCAGATGTTCCATAGCCATAGGTGGCTAGTGGCTACTGTACTAGATGGGGCAAATGTAGTACATTTCCATCATGATAGAAAGTTCTGGTCTAAAGGGGTAGCTGCAAGTAAACTAGCCATTTACAGTCCAATGTGTGAGCACTGCCCATCATATTTCTTATTGCTTCCCTCATTTGCCCAGCTCCAGGAGAGGGAACAGAAAGGAGAAAGCAGCAACTTTATTTATTTACATGGTATTGTTGGGTATAGGTTAAGTTTTTTTATTCATCAATTCACTCCATCTTTATAATCACCTCATTTTACAGATGAGGGAACTGAGGTTCAGGGAGGGGATGTGACTTGCCAAGCTTACACCTCGAGTAGACAGTAAACACTACCTGATGTTCCTGGCTCCATAAATTGTGTCCTCAACACAATGAAAAGAATCTGGGAGATAATAAAAACATTTAGCTTATGTGTAGCACTTACGATGGCCATGGAAGGCACTCCCCAGAAGTCTACTTTCTATAATCCTCATTCCAATCTTAGGAGGCTGAAGGTTGTCATCACCTCATTTACAGGTGAGGAAACCCAGATGCAGAAGGGAAGTGACTTGCCCAAGGCCACGTAGATGGGAAGGCGCTTGCTTTTTCTGTCCACATCCTAGGCAACTCCAGTCCTGCCTGGCTTCTTCCCTGTGACTCATATCCTCCCGGGGGAAGTGAGGAAAAGCCGAGTCTATTTTCCCTTCCCTGAAGTTCAGTTCCAGTTGCTCGCTGGGGGCCAGGACCAGGAGACACCATGGGGCTGGTTCCCAGGCTCTCTGGGTAGATCTGGTTCCCCTGCTGTCTGACTGCTAGAGGCCCTGGGTGAGGAAACTTGGCTTTGGGACCAGACCACCCACCTCTGAGTCCAAGGGCTGGCAGGGGTTGCTGAGCAGAAGGCAGGACAGGCCCCCACCCCCTTTCTGTATTTACCTTTTGAACTTTAATTGTGAGCTTATCTTTAAGGGAAAGAATATTCCATAAACTTAAAATAGGCAAGACTTAATTAATAGCATGCTTTGTTCTTCTGATCCTTATCTGTTCAGGAAGACACACCCCTTTTCAGTTTTGTGGGTCAAGGTGACTGCCCCTGGGGGCTTACCAGCAGCTGTTCCATTTTCCACTTTTGAACTCTGGTTCCCTTTGGTTTTTCCCTTCTCCTGTGTGTGGGAGGGTTTTTCCCAACTTTTTAGCCAAGACCTTTTCTATTTATTCAGTTGCCAGTATTATATGTTATAATTATTTCTTCTTATATGATTAATAGCTACTGTTCACTGAGAACCTACTACGGGCCAGGCATTCTGTTAAGGGCTCCTATCACCCTAGTATGGTGGATCTTCTAATTATTACCATTGCACAGATGAGGCAGCTGAGGCCCAGAGAGGAGAAATGACTTTACCGAGGCCACACACAGCTCTACAAAAGTAGAGCTAGGCTATGAATCCAGGGCTCTATGTCCCCAAACTCCCATGACGAATATTTATTGAGCATTTAGCGGTGGGCTTCAGGGTCTCACCATGCTAGCTTGTAAAACATGTCCTTTCTGTTTTTCTTGTTTAAAATATGTCTTTTTATTTTTCATAATTCTACAAGGTATGTACAATTATTCTATCCATTTCGCAGATGAGGAAACTGAGGCTCAGAGAGATGAATTCATTTACCCAAAATCACACAGTATTTTAATGGCAGAGTACGATTCGCACCAAGTGGTATCTAAGAGGTTCAGAGGCAAAGTACTAGATGAGAAACCAAAAAAACAGATTTCGGCCCTCATTGTGTAGGCAAATCACCTAACCCTACTGAACTTTAGCTTCTCATCTGCAAAATGCTGGACGTTATTTTCCCAACTTCTTGTGGTGGTTGTGAGAAAAGTGGGTGGGAAGTAATGGTTATAGAGAAACTGTCCATCAGGGCCCAGGTTTATAGGTCTTATCCCAGTTTTGGATGGAATTATAGTGAATTTTATCTTTTTAAAGTTCTCTTCTGAGTTGTCTATATTTTCCACAAAAAGTGTGTTTTTCTTCCACAAACAAAAAAAATGATGTTTATTAAATTTTTTTTTGTATTTTTCCAATTTTAGTGAGAAATAATTCATGGACAGCAAATTTTTTTTAATGACTATAGCTTTATAGGATAGCTTGAAATCATGAATTGTGATGCCTCATGTTTTGTTCTTCTTTCTCAGGATTTCTTTGGCTACTTGGGATCTTTTGTGGTTTTAGGAGTGTATTTTTCTACTTCTGTAAAGAAATGCCATTGGAATCTTTTTTTTTTTTTTAAAGATTTTATTTATTTATTTAACAGAGAGAGAGACAGCGAGAGAGGGAACACAAGCAGGGGGAGTGGGAAAGGGAGAAGCAGGCTTCCCACCGAGCAGGGAGCCTGATGCGGGGCTCGATCCCAGGATCCTGAGATCATGACCCGAGCCGAAGGCAGTCGCTTAACCAGCTGAGCCACCCAGGCGCCCCACCATTGGAATCTTGACAGCGATTGAACTGAGTCTATAGATGGCTTTTGGTAGTATTGACATTTTAACAGTATTAGTTCTTCCAGTCCATGAACATGGAATATCTTTCCATTTATTTGTGTCTTCTTCAATTTCTTTCACTGATGTCTTAACAGTTTTTTGGAGTAGAGATCTTTCACTTAGTTAAGTTTATCCCCAAATACTTTATTTTTTTTTCAAGATTTATTTATTTGAGAGAGAGAGTTCGCGTGCACAAGGGGGAGGGGCAGAGGGAGAGGGAAAGGATCCTAAGCAGACTCCCCACTGAGCACCGAGCCAGAGGTGGGCCTCTATCTCAGGACCCTGAGATCATGACCTGAGCTGAAACCAAGAGTTGATGCTTAACTGACTGAGCCACCCAGGTGCCCCTTTATTATTTTTGATGCTGTTGTAAATGGAATAGATTTCTTTATTTCTTTTTCAGATAATTCCTTGTTAGGTGTCTGTTTTTTTTTTTTTTTCCTCGTTTAATCCTTACAACTGTGAGGTGGATGATCATATGCATTTTAGGAGAGAGGTGATTACAGAGAAAAGCAGTAACAGACGTAGCTGGGAAGCCACTGAGAAAGGAATTGAACCCAGTTTTGTGTGACCCCAAAATCTCAGTTTCTGTCACTCCATGGACAAGCCGGTTTTCTATCCTGAGAGGGTGCTGTGGGCTTCAAGTAAATTATTAAAAAAGACTTTAGGGGCGCCTGGGTGGCTCAGTTGGTTAAGCGACTGCCTTCGGCTCAGGTCATGATCCTGGAGTCCCAGGATCGAGTCCCACATCGGGCTCCCTGCTCAGCAGGGAGTCTGCTTCTCCCTCTGACCCTCTTCCCTCTCGTGCTCTCTATCTCTCATTCTCTCTCTCTCAAATAAATAAAATCTTTAAAAAAAAAAAATAAAAAATAAAAAAAATAAAAAAGACTTTAGCTATCATCCCCCCACCTCCCTTTCCCCCAGCCCCAGACAACCACGAATTTGTTTTCTGTCTCTATAGATCTGCCTATTCTGAACATTTTATATAAATTCAGTAATACAACTTGTGGCCTTTTATGTCTGGCTTCTTTCACTCAGCATGTTTTCAAGGTTCATCCATGTTGTAGTGTATATCAGTACTTCATTACTTTTTCTGGCTCAAAAATAGTTTATTATATAGATATACAAGTTTTGTTTATCCATTCATCAGTTAATGGACTTTTGGGTAGCTTCCACTTTTGCTGCTATGAACATTCGTGTACAAGTTTTCGTGTGGACACTAGTTTCATTTCTTGGGTAAAATGGAGTGAAATTGCTGGATCAAATGGTTGCATTATTTTCTATAAACATCAGCTCTAGCCTTCAAAGTAGGAACTACTACGTTCACAGTTGAGCAAACCGAAACTCAGAGAGGTATATAACTTGCCCAAGGCCACAGTGAGTAAATGGTGGAGCAGGGCTTAGAACCCAGGCAATCTAGCTCAAATTCCATGCTCATCCTGCCTCAGGGTCTCAGAACTTTTGTTTTACCCAAGAGGTAATCTAATCCACCAGCTACTGAATCTCACAAAACCGGGCCAGGCTCCTTTGTACACAGGTAGCCCAGCCAGGAATGGAATCTGAGGAGCCCAGTGGGGGCTAGCCAAATATCTTATTCATCTCGTGGGGTGACCAAGGCTCTGGGGAACTGAGAGGAGGCATAAGGTTAGGTCTTTTGAGGCCTCCCCAAAATTTAATCCATTTTTGTGATAGTTTCTCCTGGACTAGGCTGCCTTAAGGATAAAATAAACATGAGCTCCAGGAGCCAGTGTAGTGGGTGGCTAGAACATGGGCTCTGAAGGTCAACTGCCGGGGAAGGAAGAAGCCCCCATCACCTCTTTGTACCTTTGATCCCCATTTGCACCATATCCCTGCCCTGAGGGCTCTTCAAGAGCTGACTTATCAGGTTCCTCCAAAGACGAGTTTTGAGAGAGTGGAGAGTGGGTTAAGACATCCTAGTGTAGGACTCCAGAGGTGCCTTGAGGCAGGAAACATGTCTGTGGGAGAAAGCTAGTCCAGATCCTTGCCAAATATAGGGGGGAAGTGGGACCAAGAGGGGATACTCTAAAAGTTACCCCTGTGGGGTCTGACCCTGGGGGCTGGGGAAGGAATTATGGGGCATTTAAATTTCTCACTGATGTTCTCCATTTTGGTATCCCATTTTGTTTATCTCTGTTCTAACTAAATAATTGAGCTGTGGGTAGTTCAGTCTGCAATTCTCATTCAGGACCCTGGGTGTGTTTTTGTTCACTGCTGCACAAAGCTCATTGCCTGGTACGTAGTAGGAAAGGTTGTCGGGTAAAATGCAAAAATCCCAGTTAAATTTGGATTTTAAACAAAATATGAATTATTTTTTCATATAAGTATGTCCCATTTGTTTATCTGAAATTCAAATTCAACTGGGCTTCCTGTATTTTATCTGCTACATCTGCCAACCCTAGTAGTAGGGTCTCAAAAAAATATTTGCGGAATTTGCCTTGGCTCGGCCCTAAACTTGCGGTGTCACCGTTTGGCCAACTCTGCGACCCTCTTTGGGCCTCACTGTCTCTGTCTGAAAAGTCGGGAGGTCGGACAGCGACCTCGGCGCAGGGATCGCCAATGTAGGAAAGTGCTGGGTGAACTGCCAAGGAGCAGAGAAGGAGCTCCGGTCGAGCATACACCTCCAGACTGGGCACCACGCTCGACTCTCCCCACCAACGCGGGGGAAACCCCGATGCCGTCCCGGAGTCGCTGGGGCGGGGCCGAGGCTGTCGCCATGGATACACGGGTAGCTGGAGCCCCTCCCCCACAAGGCCACGCATTTCCGCTGTGTTGGAGCCTTCTGATTGGTTGGCCGCCTGGACGCTACCACCAGCCCTGAGGCCGCAAAGGGGTGGGGGCGGGGTGTTGTCTTCGTGAGACTCGTGCCCTGAAGAGCTGTGCTTGTGGCCGCTCTAGGGGAGAATGGGTTCTCTGCCTCACAAGGAGAAAAAGACTGGGGCTCAGGTCCGAAGAGTGTGCACTCCTACTAGAGCTTATGTTCATGCCTCTCCCTGAGAAAGGAAGAGGGGGCGGGAAAGTCAGCAACGCCCCCTCGGGAGCCTATTCGGTCCCAAGATCTGGAGCACCGGAAGTGTTGGCGACGTGTCAGTGCGCCCTACTCTAAACCTTCCCTCCCAGGCCACCTTTCCTCTTCAGCTGCGGGATTCCGGGGCCGCCCGGGCGCTGCACCCCGCCGCTTCCGCATTGAACCGCCGCTTCAACCGAACTCTCAACCTGTGCGCGCGCTCCCTCTCGAGCCTGATGGTTGGGCCGGCGCCTGGGAGTAGCCACGCCCTTTCCCTCGCCTGGCAGCCAATGGACGGTCTTTTCTCGGCGGGGTGATGGGTAATTAATGAGGGTCGGGCGCTGATTGGCTGCAGGGTCGAGGCCGGGGGCTGGGCGGCGGGGTAGGTTGTTCCTGAGGTGGGAGGCGGCACCCGTGGCTGAGAAGGAGGCCTGAGAGCGACATGTCCCCGGCGGCCGAGGCAGAGCGGCCCGTGGTGCTGTTTTTCTGAGTCCGGGGCGGCCTCGCGGCCGGCTGAGGACGAGGGTCGGCGGAGGCTGCCCCCGCTGTGGTGGCCGCCATGCTGGGGGCCCGGGCGGTTGAGGGAGCCGCCGTGGCGCTCCTGCGACTGCTGCTGCTGCTGCTGCTGCTGCTGCTGCCGCCGGCGCTCCGGGGGCCGGGGCTCGGCGTGGTCGGCTCCGCGGGGGCCGGGCTACCCGAGAGCGTCATTTGGGCCGTCAACGCGGGCGGCGAGGCGCATGTGGACGTGCACGGGATCCACTTCCGCAAGGACCCTTTGGAAGGCCGGGTGGGCCGAGGTGAGAGCCCCTCAGCCGAGCCGTGGGATCCGGGGCCTGCCGTGCTGGGAGCAGCCGGCGGAGGGCTGCGGGCCCTGAGCCCCCTCCTCGACCCTGGAGCCACGTCTCTGGAGCCAAGTCTCTCTCTTTGCAGTTTCCTCAGGGACCCGGTCCGAGCTCAAAGCCTGGCGCTGGCTCGAAGCTAGGAAGAACAATTGAGGCAGAGTTGGCGAGAAGTTATATTTGGACCTCACATCCTGCATTTTCTTAACCCCTCACTTCCACCCGATCTGGGAAAGTAAAGACGAGGGCGGCCTCTTGCCACCTCGAGGCCTCACGGGTTGTAGGTTATCAGAGTCCCAGGCCTGGGGGGGTTTTGCTCTCCTAACAAGACAGTTCCTGGTAGATTCCTGCCATCCCAGAACCGAGCCCCTTTTCTTACCCCTTCTGCGGGAACGGGGCTTGATTCTTAGCCAGCATAGGAAGGAATCTTCGAAGAGGATGGGCCAGGAAAGTTTGATGGTAGCCTCCTCCCGCCCCCCTTTTAGAGCTAGGAATATGTGCGCCTAAAGGTGGAAGTTGAGGCCACCCCAGAGGGTGGTTATATTGAAGCCATTCTGCACGTGAGGCTGATAAGAGTGTCAGCTGGGTCAGCCAGTGTAAGATCTGAGGGTTGTGTTCCAGAGTGTAGAGCCTACCCTAAGTGGCCTTGAGAGGTATGATCCCAACGTATGGGAAAAATGATTTTGACTTAACTGACGAGCCGCAGCGGTTTTTAGAGCGCTGCGCAGTTCTCATAGCTAGGGTAAGAATAGCCAGGGGAGCTGGTTAAACATGCAAATCCCAGACCTAGTAGACTAAACCCACGTTTCTGCACCAGGGGCTTCTGATGTTGGTCATCCCCAGACCAGACTTTGGGAAGATCTGCTCTAGACTCCTGTTTCTTCTGTAAGTGGGATTGGACAACAGGTTTAGGAGGGAAGTTCCATACTTCATGTGTTGGAAGGAGATTTATGTTGCATGCTGGGTTCAGAGGCTGCCAAATTGGCAGTATGCCATCTCCAGAAAACCAAGAGACAGACTTTCTCTCATTCTTTCCACAATGCCCAGATTTGGCTCTTGCCTTTAGGAAAGGGTTTAACTTAGTTCTTCCAAGATAATTGCAGTGTCCTGGAGTTTGTTATATTAGCGAGTTTATTGCTTCCATACATGTGAGGGTGTTGGGACACAGGGCTGTTTTCTGAAGTTCTATGTTTGTCTTGGAATTTAGTTAGCCCTGGCGTGTAGGTCTCAGTAGCCTGGGTTCAGCTGAGTCAGGGCTCCAATCTTTAGCAGCTCTAACAGCAGCCAAAGCCAGACTTAATATAAGCAGGAGGTCATTGCTATCTCCATCCTGGACCCTTCCTCTTTCCTCATGGGTGTGGGCAGGGAGGAAGGAGCCCTTGAGGAAACTAGAGACCGTTTGTGGACTTTGCCTCTTGAGATAGCAGTGGTGAGGACAGTGTACAGATGGTTTCTCTCACTTAACGGATACCAGGCTTCACATAGGTTACATTATCCTATTAGGGTTATTGTGCAGAGGAAAAAGCTAAGACCATGAAGGTTTAGTTCCCAGCTTCTCCTCTTACTTGGAAATCCTGGTTTTAATTTGCTGGTGTAGGTGATTTTGGGGGTGGAGCGGGGGAGGTGCTGGTGCTTGTCAGCGTTCATCCAGTCTCTGTGTCCTTCGGTTATTGGTTCATGGTTGCAGTTTCTTTGGAGTTTATTGTAGCAGGTAAAATACATGAGACCTACCCAAGCCCATGTGTACTGGAGCCCGGCATTTGGGGCACTCTATAAACAGAGGCTCCCTGCTCCACTCTGTCAGAGTATGACAAACGTGGACCATGAATTATAGCAATAGGAAGGGGTAGATGAAGAGTGGAGGCTGGTTGTCAGCTGCAGCTTGGACCAGCCTGTTGCAGCATTGCACACTGGGTTCCTGAGAGTAATTTTTGGTGGCGTTAGATCTGGGCCTGAGACGTGGTTCAGCTTCCACTCTCTGGTTCAGCTTCCACTCTCGGGAGGCAACTCTGTAGTTTCTTTCTGTGCTAAGGAGTCGGCACCACTGAGGGAAGTGTAGCTGTTCACTCTACCTTCCCTTCTCTGGCACCGTTTAGGTAGGATGTGCCAGGTACTTGGAGACCCTTGCCTCAGGCAGCTATTTACACTAATTGCGGTAGGAGCTGTATGTCTTATTCTTTTGCCACATGCCTCTGATAATTGTTTCTGTCATGCTGAAGAAAGTTCATTTTATGTTGACTGAATTCAGGTATTTGTTGCCAAGTTAATCCAGATAAGGGTTTGGCCTGCTTTTGAACTTGGTGTTTCTCTGTAGTGTCTTTGTAGTTCAGCATTCTTGTAACTGAGTGGCCTAGGGCACCTAGTGGCTTTTGCTTTCAAAGGCACTCCATAATATTTGTTGAATTTCATTTCTGCCTTGAGGATAGCTAGTGCTCATCGGAGATACTTACAGCTTGGGAAAGGCTCTTTCAACTTGTGTGCTTCACCAGATGGTAGTACCACTGTGCTTCGGCAGTGCTCAACTTGGGGTTTTGGCATGCTGAACATTCTGGGTTCTTTTGAACTTGCTCATTGTGGGTTCCTCCTGACTGAGGAGGAAAAGACCTGAGAGCATAAAACTTGGCTTGGTTTTGGGAGAGGCAATTTCCTCTTAATAGAAAGATACCTGCTGAGCATTTGTATGACCTTGAAGAACACACTTTACCTCTCTGGGCCTTGTTTTCCTTTTTTAGTATAACCTGTGATGCTTTAGAAATCAGTGGCCCTGAGTCTGAAAACTCTTCTGTCCAGAATGGGTTAAAGTGTCTCTTTTTCTGTGCTCAGTGACCTTTTACATGAAGTTAAAACTAGGGCACATCATGATTCCAGAGGGGTAAAAAGGTGGCTTAGAGCCTGAGCCTATCAGATTACTAATTCTGCAAGCCTAAGGGAGACCCTTTTCTGGGCAGTCTTCCTTTTGGCTGGGGAGGGATTTGGCTTTGGGGAGATAAGAACTAAAAAGAGGATGAGAGTCCCTGCTCCCTCCGATTTGCTGAAGGCCTTGGGATTTGTTTCGGATTCTCTCCCTGTACTGTCACCTAAGAGGCAGGCTTCATCTGCAGGCCCACCAAATAGCAGAATTTCATAGGTAGAGAATTTAAGTGGGTGGTAGCCCCCATTTTACAGGTGAGAAAACACCTGGAGAAAATAATTTGTTCCAAATCCCATCATAGGTGGCAGAGCCAGGATTCAGATCCAGGCCTGTCTTACTGTAAAACCGGGGCTGAATTTTTCGAGCAGCCTGGCTCCTCCATTGTCCTGAACTAAGAATCTTAGCAGCAGACATAATGTAGGCCCTTTGGCCCCCTTCCTTTCTGGTTAACTGTCTGAACTATATTGTGCCAACTTCAGCAGTGTGCTGATTGTGTACACATCACTGTATTTTAGAGAAATCTGTTTAGCTGTGAATACATAAAGTCTAAGGGGGAAAGAAAAAAATCCTTTTTCCTGCTGCGTCTCTTGGGACTTGGGCAGATGCATCTTTACATGTGGCACATCTCCTGGGAAAGCCACTTGGGCTTTAAAGGGAAAATATTTAAAGGTAATTCCAAGGTTGTTAAGTAGTTTTTATTCACATGGCTGAGTTTTCTTAGTTGTGAGACTAAGGCTGTTACAGATTACATTACTGTCAGTTTCTCACTTTTTCCACTCGGCAAGAAAAGAAAAGATTCCCCACACATGCACAAAATTTTCTGTGTATCTAAAAAGCAAATCTAGTTAATGTTCCAAATTTGTAAGGATCATGGTTCTCATGGAAGAAGGAAATTCTTAGAACTCAAGTGGAAGAGAAATAGCAGTCTTTTAATCTTTATGGGTTTGTGCCCTGGTGTAATGGTTTGAGCCTGGGAAAGAGCTGAGGCGTGTTGGCAGTACATCCTTTGTAGTGCTACTTAGCACCCTTCTTTGATTTCTTGAGAAGAAATAAGAAAAAAGTCTGAAGACAGAAGTGCAATGAGTTTCCCGTTGCATTGTCTCATCAGGTCCACCTGATGTCATGGCTAACTGTTCCCTTACAGGAACTGTCAACAGTTATGTTTATTTTTTTGAGGGCTTGACCTTAGCCCCTGGCTCTTTTAGTTACTCTTTTACCTCCCTTGGAGATAAAAGATCCCCTTGGAGTTTTGTTGATTCAGAAGGTAAGGCTCCAGGGATGACTGCTCTTGGACATCTTGCAAAGGACCTAGGTGCCAAATATCTTCAGAGTCACTGTGTGAGATTGGAAGGTGGTCTTGAAATCTTAATTCCGGGCTGGGGGAGCGACTGGGCCTGTACCAAAATCATTGCTAAGTCTGTAGTTTGGAAAGTAGATTTATGGAACACTGGAAAGCCTCATTGTGTTTACATGATAAAGGAATCAGAGAAGCTACTTTCGAAGGAGGAACATAGCTGTTCATCTCTGGGGCTGGAGTGTGGTTGGTGTCTTATGTTTGAGGAAGGACCCCAGTCTAGTTTGTTATGGGGCGGGAGAAAAACATACATAGTCTTGTCTTCTACCAAGACTGGGGAAGAGGGTTGGGGGCAATAGAGGTTTTCCGCTCTTCTGATACCCAACTTTTTACCTTTTTTTTTTTTTTTTTTTTTTTTTTTAATGTAAGCTCTATGCTCAAAGTGGGGCTTGAATACTCATAACTCTGAGATCAAGAGCCACATGCTCGACCAGCTGAGCCACCCAGGTGTCTTTTTACTTTTACCCTGCCTTATTCCTTGTCAGTCTATGAAATGGGAAAGGTGGCTCCCCAAGGACTTGGGCATCTTAGGGCAGAGGTGCCAGTAGGACCTTGGCAGATTTTTTCTTGCTAGGATGGCTCTAGCCCTGTGGAGAGAATAGCATGCCTTCACTGCTCTGCAGGCACCTCCTTTGTTGCTGTTTGTTAATTCAGCAAAACATATTAAGTGCCTGTTTATGTGCCAGCCACCTTGTTAGGTGCTGGGGACACAGTAGGAACTTTTTTCTTCTTTCGGTTTAACTGGGGGAATGTGCAAGAGAGAGTAGGTGAGGTTGAGTTTTGTGAGTTTGTGAGAATTAAGGTGCTTGCATGTAAAGGAAATTAGCATCACACCCTTCTTATGAGCATATTTCTCTTTACCAGCCTTGGAACTTTGTGAATGAAAATTATAAAAAGCAACTAAGCGGGTATCTTATTTGCGGTAAAGACAATGTAGAAATGACTTTCCTAACATAGCCTGTTTGTTTTAGACTCTTGAGCTTTTCTGAATGAAAAACAAACAAAAAAACCAAACCCCACACATTCTCTGAGCTTAATCATCTTGCAGAGTTCTTGGCCACCCCCCCCCTCGTTTTATGAGCTTTCTCTGAAGCTCCCCTTCTCAGGGAGCCAGGAACTGTAGCTATCGCCTGTTTTCTTCCTGTCACTCTCTGTGCAGTTGAGGAAAGTCATTTTAACAGCCTTTTAAAAAGTTCTACTCTGAGGGTTAGGGAGCTGTCGGGGTGATTAGTGTTTGGTTTCTCTCGCTTTATTCTTCCTTGGTAATGGCTCTCTAATTCTTGCCTTTGTGTCTGGTCTCTTTACAGCCAGGCGGAGAGGGAGTGGCCTCTTCCCCTGGGAAGGTTACTAGCATTGCCCTGGAAATGGCTGGCAGTCCTGGGGTCTCTGCTTTTTGTGTGTGTCTTGCCTCTGATGTGGTTTCTCTTTGTTTTTTGTCCACAGCCTCTGACTATGGTATGAAACTGCCGATCCTGCGTTCCAACCCAGAGGACCAGATCCTATATCAAACAGAGCGGTACAATGAGGAGACTTTCGGCTACGAAGTGCCCATTAAGGAGGAGGGGGATTATGTGCTGGTGTTGAAATTTGCTGAGGTCTACTTCGCACAGTCCCAGCAGAAGGTGAGGCCTGGTCAGTGGGACATTGCCACTCTTGGATAGTCCCCTGCTATGGGCCAGAGAATGTAAGAGCCTCCCCAGAAGGGAGGAACAGGTGAGCTTTGAGGAAAAGCTGGATTCCTTCTGCCCCTAGAGAAGCAATGTCCCATTGCTCACAAGGCTGCACTTGCCTTGGGGGTTGGTGACAGAAGGCAATGCCAGACTCTTAGTTCTTGGCAACTAACTGATCCTGGTTGTCCTCCTCGGTTGTCAGCACCTTCTTGTTTTTAGCCTTACTCTTTTCCTGTCTCTTCTTGCGAATTTCCTTCTGTCCATGTTGAGCTCTTTGTTTGTATTCTTTGTTCCGTAAGGCCAGTATGAGACCTTGACGGTGAAAGAACATGGCTTTGATTTAGCTCATGTAAAGAACTCGGTACCCTTGACTATATCCAGCCCTGTCATTTTAAAAATTATTTCTGAACTTGAAGACCCGGGCAGGTACATGAAGTCCAGCTGCTAAAGGGGTATGAAGCTGATGGTTTTGACATTGTCCTCTCTCTCTCTCTTTTGTTTTTTTAAATCGTGGAAGGTATTTGATGTGCGATTGAATGGCCATGTCGTGGTGAAGGACTTGGATATCTTTGATCGTGTTGGGCACAGCACAGCTCATGATGAAATCATCCCTATGAGCATCAGAAAGGGGAAGCTGAGTGTCCAAGGGGAGGTGTCCACCTTCACAGGGAAACTCTACATCGAGTTTGTTAAGGTAATGCTCTCCCTCTGCCCTCCCCGCTGAGGAAATGTTTAATAAAAGAATGGGTGCAGGGGGAATGTTCACTGCTGTGTGGTGCTGACCATGGTTTCCCATTTCCTAGGGGTACTATGACAATCCCAAAGTTTGTGCACTCTACATCATGGCTGGGACAGTGGATGGTAAGTGGCGTCTTTAACCTCCTTTTTTCCTTGAGCTGAAGGATGTGGTTGAGGAAGCCCTTGGGGGGATAATTTAGCTGATCACTCTCGTGAGAACGCTTAAAGCCAAATTGTGGGGAATCCAGAGCCAGACGGATGGGGATGAAGTGTAGCATGGTGCTGGCCATAAGCTTTGGAGTAAGGTCTGTGTTCAAATTTTGTTGCTGTCACTTAATCAGCTCTTTGGTTTTGGACAAATTCCTTTAACTTCACTGTAAATTTGGCTTAATAATGGTACCTACTGGTGTGCCCTAACCTTGGAGTCTTTTGGAATTGCCTAGAACTTGGCCTTATTTTCTTTCTTTGACATCTAATTACTGGGGGCAAAAAGGGAAAAGGCAAAAGGAGGAGGAGTCCGTTTGCATGTTGGTATGCTCTTAGAGCTCCAGCATTGCTGGGCTGTGCTGGACAAGAGTTTACTTACCAATGTCTCCTTGGCCTTGGGATCCAGCCTTAGGGTGTATCACTTTCTCAGCATTGTGATCATCCTACCCACCAGCTTCCCAGGCTGATTTTTTGCAGAGAAAGCTTGTGTCTAAGTGACTTTTCACCTCCATTCCACCTCTGTACATTTTCCCAACTCGTCCTGAATGCACCGGGGAGCCCATCCTGTTGTCTTGATGTGTCCCCAGATGCTGGTATTCTGACATCTAGGCAGATGTCTTGCCACAAAAACAGATTTGCAGCTTGATTCGCTAAGGAGGAGGCAGAGCAGAGGGGTAGTGGGTGCTGACAACCCAAGGCTCTGTGGCTCAGCTTTTCCTCAGTTGCTTCGTGAATCAGAAGGGAATGTGGGATTGCGGAGGCTGCAGGAGGGATTTGAAAAGGTTAAGTTTAGGGTGTTGGGTCATTGTCTCTGTTCAGTCTGGTCCTCCCACGGTTCTGAGAAGTAGGACAGGAAGAGGAGCTAGCGAACCTCCCTGGGTGCAGGGCTTGTACTGTGTCTTAGTTAAATCTAAAGAATAGTGTTTGCAGCAATCTGCTCTTCTCTAGGCCAGGAGCTAGTTCTGCTACTTCTCTTTTTTCCCGTAGACCCAGCTTAGGTCATAGCATCTCTTTATTGTAGCTCATTTACGGCTCTTAAGGGTCTCACTTAAATGCTGTGGATCTCACTTAACAGGTGTCTGTTTTCTTGTGTCAGATGTACCAAAGCTGCAGCCTCATCCAGGACTGGAGAAGAAAGAGGAGGAGGAAGAAGAAGAAGAATACGATGAAGGGTCTAATCTCAAAAGACAGACCAATAAGAATCGGGTGCAGTCAGGCCCCCGCACGCCCAACCCCTATGCCTCGGACAACAGCAGCCTCATGTTTCCCATCCTGGTGGCCTTCGGAGTCTTCATTCCAACCCTCTTCTGCCTCTGCCGGTTGTGAGAACAAATACCATCCTGAACTGGGTGGAGGGGTGAGGGAAAGAAACCAAACATGTTGGTTTTGGTTTCTGTATTTTTCACAGTGATTAACAAAAAAAACAAACAGACAAAAACCACACACAAAAATTAAAGGAGAAAAAAAGAGGCAGAGTGGGTAGAGAGCAGCCCTCATCCACCACTGGTCCCAGCCCTGCTTCAGTCCTTATGCTCTCTTTGTGGCTGGCCCCAGCCGTCTCTTTCCTCTCCAGGGTACTTAGGGCAAAGCGGATCCTACGTGTTCAAGGATCCTCGTCTGCACACCTAGTGGAAAGGACTCTGAACCCAGAGCAGACACAGTTCCTTTTTTTAGGTTAGAAATTAACAGCAGGGAAATGTCATCTTACTACCTGAGAAGACCAGTGCTGGGAGTTGGGTATGTTCTGAAGTGACGTCCAGATAAGTTTTCAGATGCCCTGGGATTGAAAGTGTGTGTGCTTTGTGTATGTGTGAAGGTGTATAATTTGTATGATAAAGATGAAAACAGAGGGGGATTAAACAGAAAAAGAAAGAAAAGTAGATACTTCCTTACTTGGAAGCCTTTCTGGTTTCAGCCTAATGATGGTTCCACCTTAAGTGTTTGCGCTTTGTCATTGCTTGTCTCCCTGACATGTGCCAGTTAGAGGACTGTCTGGTATCCAAGACAAATAGTTTATGTCAGGTCCTCAAGTTGCCTCTGACTTGTTACCACAACAAATCATTTTAATTTCAGTGCCTGTTGGGGACTTGATTTCCTCTCATTTTTCCCCCCTTAATCTGGCTCATTTGAAATCTCTTCTCTCCTAGTCATCCTGCTAAGTTATTGCCAAGAAGGGAAGGAGACATGGGGATTTGGGGTTCCCTTTGCTTGAATGTCTTATCCTCTACCACCTCACCTTGTTGGTACTTCCCTCCCTGGATCTCTGAGCCAGCAGCCAGGAGGACCTGACCTAGCAGTTCTTTTACTGGCCCCTCTGTAGGGTCTTGCTGCCAGGGGACAGGGGTGCTTTCCAGCCTGCAGCAACAGAACACTTGACCTTAAAAGTCTCTTCTGGTCTTTGGATTAGAAAAGGCTTATGTTAGCATAACTTAAGAGCCACCTCAGAGACTTGAGCCCTACTAAGTGACTGACCCCTGTTTAGAGTGTCTAGTATCTGATGTTCATTTTTTCCCATCTTACGTCTGTGGCACAAGTCAACCGGTTTTGGTTTATGCCCAGGGCTGCCCCACAGAACTAGACTGATTGTTTGTATCTGGCCCAGGGGTGCCTCTCACTGATCTTAATAGTATGCCCCTCTGCCCTTTCATCTCCCTATCCAAGTTACAGTTGAGTTCTTGGTGTGATGGGGCTGAAAGATTTCCAGTCAGCCATAGTCCTGGCAGCTCTGAAGCCAACCTTAGCATCTAAGTGTCTGTCTTAAATTCCCTGGAAAAACTTCTGCAGGAAATGAAGCTTCCCTGTTCTCTTCCTTTCTGGTCACTGTTATCCTTTTCCCAGTTAGGGCAGCAATGAGGGAGGACCCAGCCAAGCTACCCTTGTAGCTTTTCTGTGGATGGAAGGCAACAGGATTAGCTTCTGCTTGGGCTGGAGCAGCATAGAATCTCAGACAAGGCTCATCATTTTAGAATGTGTTTAATTTTGTCTTTTATTTTTTTTTAATGTTTTAAAGAGCTCCATATATTTGAACTGTTTGTTATGTGACAAAGTAAGTAGGCTTTGGGCTCATGTCCTGGGTTTTGACTCTTGATGAGTTACTCTGGGCCAGCATTTAGTCCTTTGAGAGTTGGAGCCCTTTATTTTAGCTGTGACTTAGGCCTCAGTAGTAGGGTATTGAGTCAGGCATCTGGATGGCTGTGGCCTGAGGCCGCAGTAAGAGGAATACTTCTGGAGTGCTTCACAAAGCTCCCTGCTTTAAAGGATGGCATCCTATGGCCTTGGTCCTGGGGACCCCCTGCCTGGGGCAGTGGACATCCTGACTGTTGATTGGGCTTCCGACAGTGGCTTCAGTTCGTCTTCCATCAGAAGTTCCCACAGCTGTAGGCCACTGCCAGTGAAGTAGACGAGATAAGAAAGGAGGATGTGCTGCCTCCATTTTGCCTTGTTTGTTAGTTTGCCTGGGTCTCTGAGGAAGGAGGGGTCCCGCCTCCTCACCTCAACCCATCCCTTCAGTGACTCAGAGTCTCAGAAGGAAACCCTGGCTCCTGGGGCCATTTCCTAATGGTACTGTAAGCCAAGCAGCTTTGCTTCCAAGCCCACCCCTGTTTCCAAGCCCACTTCTTTCCCCTGAGCTCAGGGATAGGGATGGGCATTTTCCTCTGCTTGTGTCCAAAAGGAAGGAACATCCTTCTGTGGCTCACAAAAACTAAAGGAGAAGTAAGGAAACAGGACGAAGTATGGTGGGGGCCCGGGAAGAGTCCCCTGGAGCCAAGCCCACCCAGCTAACAGAGCTGCCCAGGGCCGGTCACAGCTGGCCCAGGATGCTGAACTTGAAAGCTTGTTTTTTGTTTTTGTTTTTGTTTTTTTTGGCTCCTCCAAGATGATATAGGTACATGAAGTTTAGGTTAAAGGGGTGGGTTGGGGCACTCTGTATTTTTATTTTTGTATTGTGTGTGTCACAAATTACTCTGTTCATCATTTGCTTTTTGCACTGTTCGTTCCCCTGCCTGTATTTTGAGCTAGTGCGAGGACCAGGCAGCCATGCTGCCGGGAGTCTATCTGGGGTTGGGAGGTGATGAGGGATGCCACTGAGACCTGGGGAAAGGGCTATCTGGGCACTTCTACTGGATCCACGCTCCCCTAGGTTTTTAGATTTCCCTGACCCCAGCTGGCCAAAGCCAAGAACAGATGGCCAAGATGAAACTCCTTTTTTGGTTCAGTTTCTGGGTAGACCACACAAAGATGTCTGCTGGGGATGGGCTGAGAATCTGCAGCCTAGCTCTGATTTGGGTCAGGGGCCAGGTGGCCGTTGTGGGTTTTACTCATGCTGACTGAAATGTTGTGCCAGGAAATAATCTGTGGGACCCATGTCCCCTAAACCAGGTCCATTTTCCCACAAAGTCTCCATTATGGAGGAGAAGCTGCTCAGTGGATATCTTGAATTCTGGTGACTTGAAAGATGGTTCTCTTCACGTGTCAGTGGGGTCAGACTCCCGGGGGGGCCATGGGGCCTACAGGGCCACCGGCTGGTTTGAGAGTGTGACCTTCTTCTCTTTTTCCCACTGTTTGCCTAAGAGATACTGGCCTGAAATTGGGGGATCACATTAGAGGTCAATTAGACTTTGAAGAGCTGAGGTGAAGTTTAGGTTTACCTCCCCCTTTCTGTGCCTGGAAACTGTTTAATCCAGTTTCAGAATTGTGTTTTGACTTCTTTATCTTTTTGGAGAAGCTTCTGTTTTAAGGAATTTCTCTTCCTTCTTATCCTGTCTCTACTTTCTCCTGAGAACGCCTGGCCATGGCTTCTAGAATCTCAGTTGAACTTCAGAAAACAGCAGCAGTATTTTCCCTTTCCTAGCAGGTACACTTCTTTCTCTAGAAATTGGCTCACCTTGGGAAGCCCAGGGAAAGAGTCCACAAGTTCTCTACCCTCCCTGGATATTGGGGCAGGACCCACCCCCGGTCAGCACAGTGCCTTTTCCTCTCCTGCTCTGAGCCAGGGTGGGCATTCCCTCTAGATTCAGGTCTGGGCAGGGGTCTTACAGTCCCTGCCATGGGGCTGCTTCCCCATCCCTCTCTCCCCTTCCCCTTTGCTGGCCGGCTCTGACCTAATTCAAGTGTCTTCTTGCCTCGAGGAGCCTTAATGGCATCAAGTGGCAACATGTAGTATTGTCCTCCATGCCTCTCCAAAGGGCCTAGGAGAGCAGGTAAGCTTTCCAAACTGAGAGACTAACAGATGCTCCTGTTCAAAAAGGAAGGAGGAGGAGATGCTTTGGGCCGCCTCCTGCTGCGGCCCTGGGGAAGGAGCCTGGGGTAAGGCTAAGTGATAGTGCAGAAGCAGAATCAGAAACACCTGGGATGTGTTCAGAAATCTTAGAAGAAGTTTGCTTCTCTTCTATGGAAAGATCTAATTAGGGTTCAAAGAGCTCTAAGAAAATTGCAAAGAAACCTTAATGTTCAAGCTTCAGAGAGATCAGAGTAATTTCTCCCTATCCGTCCGAGCTCGGACTCTTTGTGTGTTTAGACCTCTCCTGGGGCAAGAGGGCTAGGTTTCCTCATTTTATTATGAGACCAGATTGGCATCAGTGGGTCAGCTGCCCAGCTAGGGCGGGTTTCTTTGTACAAGGGTGGCTTGCTGCCAATCTAGTTTGTCCTTCCCCAGCTGCCTTTTGGCTAGCCTGCCTTCGGTTGCCAGATCATTCTGATAAGAGCAGGTGATGTGGGGACTGGCTGGGTTGGCAGGAAAAGAGCAGGATGGATCTCTTGGGACGGTCCCCTCCCACCTCCCCCGTCCCCCCAGGAGTATAAAAACAAGGAGCCAGGATTGTGCTGGCAGCCAGGGAAACAGTAGTCCTGTTAGAGTTGGCAGGGAGGGCCCTGGCACCTCTCACATCCATGCAGGCTTGTGAGATGGGGGCACATAGCACCAGGAGAAGCAGAACTTCATTCTCACCTCTATTTTGAGCTTCAGTGCTTTATTTCACTATGAGGGAAAACAACAACAAACTGAAGTGTGCTTTCCGTCCTTTCAAAGGACAACTGTCGGGAAAGGAGAGCTGAGTTGCCAGGTGGGAGGGGAGAATTGGCAGGGAGATCTTCACGGCAAACCAGGAATGAGGCGTTCTTGACTCTTCTCTTCCCTGGTGTGTCATGATCCAGGGAATGAAAAAAAATTTGACCCTGGATTAGTCCCCTCCTTGGATTTTCCTTCCACCATGTTCTCACACGCTAGGACCAGCTGCCCATTCTGAGCTCAGAGCAGCCTCTTCAACCATTATCGGCCTAACCTGGCTTGTCAGGAAACCCACCCCGCCCCTCCAGATTGGGCCTGGCTGCTCTATTCTGTACCAAGTACTGGAGAATAGTGTCAAGTTCGTAGTAGCCCTGGTAGCTCCTAGATTCCCATCCTCTCCCTGCGGAAGTCAAACCAACTCTTTGTCTGTAGCCACAACATGCATTTACAGCAGCACAGTGAGGGGCTTTGAACCTGGCTGGCCCGGGAAAGCAGTAGGGGTGGATAGAGCTGTCTTTCCTTCTGGGCTGTCTCCATCTGTCCCTACCCTTTACATGCCCCGCCCTACTCCCACCAAAAAGTAAAAAAATCAGGATGTTTTTCACTGTCCATTGCTTTGTGTTTTAATAAACAATTTGCAGTGACACTCTGTTGAGATTGAGTTTGAATTTGATTGCAAAGAGGTGAAGTGATGGGGTGGGAAAAGGGAGACCCCGGGGGCTCACTTGGCCGCGAAGGGCTCTCCTGTGACAAGACTAGGGCTTTTGTCCATTTTAGCCGGGATGTTTGTTTAATGGAATGAAGTTCTGTAAAACTCTGCCTGGCCATTTCAGCCAGTAGTGCATTCAAGGAAAAATAAACAGTTGTTTTGTTTCCACTTTCACTGGAACGCCAGGCCATGACTGTCTCCCTCCCAGTGCACATCTTTCACTCAGCTTCCGTGACAGCCTGTGGACAGACAAAGCCCTGGGACAATTTTCTCCACCCCCCCCTTTTTTTTGAGAGCGAGAGCACGCACTGTGGGATTGGCATGGGGAGTGGGCAGAGGCAGAGGGAGAGGGAGAGAATCTTGAGCAGGCTTGACGTGGGCTCAACACAGGGTTCAGTCTCACAACCGTGAGATCATAACCTGAGCCAAAATCAAGAGTCAGATGCTTAACCAACTGAGCACCCACATACCCTAACTGCTTTCTCTTTTTCTAGTGTGTTGTCAGTGTTGAGTGTACATTGGGAAGGGGCAGAAAGACCAGAGGATGTTCTTCCTGTAATTTATCTCCCTTGTTTTACAGCTGAGGAACATGAAACTCAAAAAACTTAAGTAATTTACCCCAGGCTAGTCAGCAGACGGTCAAGGCAGGCTTCGAACTCAGTCTGTCTGCCTGCAAAGCCCATGTTCTCTCTAAGGCTGTAAGGATAATGTTAGATACCTCTTATGAAGCCCTCGAAATGGATGAGGCACAATGCCAAGCACTTTTACAGATGTTACTCCTATTTAATCTTCAACAAACCAGTTGGTATTAGCCTTTCATAGGTGAAGTGACTTGCTCAAGGCCATACAGCCAGCAAAAGACAGAGCTGGTATTTTATACCCGCACTCTGGCTCTTGATCATTACGCTGTTATTACTCTCATTACCTTTCCTTTCCCCACGATGCTATGTGACTGGCTTCAGACTCCAGAACCTACCTGCTAAATTTCCCCAGCAGGAATGGAGGCTGCTGGTATGAGGAGAGGGAGGGAGAGTTTGGCCTACCTCCCTCAGTTACCCCTTGAAGGGCAGAATTCAGTGCTCAGCTCCAAGAATGAGGCCAGTGTTGATGGAGTCTGTTCTCAGGGCCCTAATAAACCAGGAGGCCCACAGAGCCTCTTTCTTAGCTCGAGCCCACCCATAACTGGAATTCTTTACTAATTCAGACCTAGCTGTTACTATTTCAAGTAGCTTTCCATGAGCTGCCAAATGGGGGAAGAGACCTGAAGAAGCCTTGCTCTAGGGAGTTGCAGGGAGGAAAACTGTCTGACAGAAGATCTTGGGCCAAGTGCTGGGGGTTGGGTTAAACCACTCCTTGGGTCCAGATCTTAATCTCGCTAAGGAAATCAGGCTCCCGGTTGGCTGGAGCCGGTGTGCTGGACCTTTCTCCATACTTAGTACCCCCACCCCCCCACCCCTTATAGGGGAAGAGAGATGAGTTTTCCCCACATTTACTGGAAAGCTTGTTGCTATTAGCAGTCATGAGGGGTCAAGGCAGAGAGGAGGTGGAGCAGGGAGGTTCTGGAGCAGGATTGCCTCTGCTCTCTAGCAACCTGAGATGTCCATTGTAGGACTCTGGCCCAAGAGTCGTAGTTTTGTTTGTTGCTACCCACGTATATGTTAGTAAAACATAACCCCACTTGCTTTTCGGCTTGGCCTTGTGCTCAGACTCGCTCTCCTAGGTTTCCTTGCTGCTGCCCCTGGAGTCCGTGTGTCACTTCCTCAAGCCTGGTTTCCAGCTCGTTTCCCCTTGGCTCTTTCCAGTCAACACACTCTCCCGTCCAGCTCCATGTCTTCTCTCTGTCCAGCGTGCCTGCCCTCGGCAGAGGGGTCCTGCAGAAAGGCTACCGAAATAGGTTGGCATAGTGACCATTCATGAGACACACTCCCTGGCACCAGCATTGTGCTTTTTGCTTTTCGTTGCTCGTTTTCATCTCTTCTTCACTGTAGCCCTAGGGGAGACGTGTGCCTAGCTTGACTTATAAAGGAGGAAAGGAAGGCTCAGGGGATAGATGACCCATGCAAAGTCCCACAGCTGGTCAGTGGCAGAGTGAGGACTGGGACTATCGAACCGCACGCTCATGCTCTCAATGCCACCACGGGCTCTTCTTTTTTTTTTTTTTTTAATTTTTTT
>NW_027397103.1:1863854-2029944 GCF_003265705.2 Callorhinus ursinus | reverse complement strand
CATATGATAATAGTCTTTCTCTGACTTATTTCGCTTAGCATAATACCTTCTAGTTCTATCCACATTGTTGCAAATGGCAAGATTTCATTTTTTGATGGCTGCATAATGTTCTCATTGTATATATATGTATATAATATATATATGTATGTATGTATATATATGTATATACACCACATTTTCTTTATCCATTCATCTGTCGATGGACATCTAGGCTCTTTCCACAGTTTGGCTATTGTGGACATTGCTGCTATAAATGTTGGGGTGCACGTGCCCCTTCAGATCACTAAATTTGTATCTTTGGGGTAAATACCCAGTAGTGCAATTGCTGGGTCACAGGGTAGCTCTGTTTTCAACTTGAGGAACCTCCATACTGTTTTCCTGACACCACGGGCTGTTCTTTAAAAAGAACTGTTTGAATGAAAGTAACTAATGATGCTGGGTGATGGTTACGTGGAGGTTTATCATATCCTTCCTTCTCTGGAAAAGAAAGTAACACTTTAAGACTTAGTGATACAGGAAATTCATAAACATATATATATTTTTTAAAGTTATATGGGGTGCAAAATGTGAAAACTCAATCATCCTCATACCTACCTGTCTAATCCCTAGAGGATAATACAGGTGACAGTCCGGAGTGTATGTTTCCTTTTATATGTATTTTTATATATGTCCATATGCACATATTTTCACATAGGTATTGTGCACACATACAAGTGTTTCTTCAGACTCCATTAAGGAATTACTGGGTCAAACGGTACATGTATTTACAAATTCTCGAGGCTCCATGAATTTTCGCTCACCAATTTTGTGCTGTATGATTTGGGATGAGGCCAGAAATCCTTTTTGGAAACAGGTGGGATATAAATAATAAATTAATACTTTGTAAAAACAACCCTCAGCCAGGGAGAGTGGTGACTTGGGTACTAGGGAAATATACCAGCTCTCAGTCCCAGACCACAAGGCATGCCTGCAGCCCCAGCCTGACCTGCTGATTTGATGCATGCCACCGTTAGGAGGCACTAGGAAGGAGGACTGAATTTCCCAGTCTTTGCAGAAAAAAGCCCTCTAATGTCTTGCTTACCTTGGCTGCACCAGCTCCAGGCCCCACCTGCCTGGCCTGATTTGAGGCAGACTGCCTGGCTACCCTTGGGGCTGCCCTGGAAAACAGCTCCTATCATCTCTTACAGCGAGGAAAACAACCAGCTGAAGGAGAGGGACTTGCAGAGTCTGGGGTTGGGATGAAGGGAAGGCCATCCTTTCCATGCTGGTCTTCACCTGTCTAGCCCAGGGAAACCTTGGGGTTACTATTTAATGCGGTAGATCTCTGTTGTCCTCGTTCCCCCAAACACAGTGTTAGTTTATGTACTTTCCGAAAAATTTTTAAAAGAGCCTTTTGATATGCCTTAGGAAGATTTGGTGAAGAGAAGCAGAGGCAGATTGGAGTTTATAGCCCTTATTTTTCCTACTCTTTCCATATATATAAATACATATACCATATTATTATATATACGTATTATTTCTGTGTGTGTTTTCTAAAGACAGCTTTTTCCTTTTAATCACAATTCATAGGTGGTGACCTGAGAGTACCGGCCCTAACTAACTCCCTTATATGGCAGTTTTTATTTAACTTTCTTTTGAGCAGAAAAAAGTGATCAAGTGTGAAGTTGCTTTTAAATTTTAAGAGAAGGCTACTTTGGCTTTGTATTTTCTTCCAGACAGAGATCCTAAGATATATATATATTTTTTAATATACAAGCAACCCGTGATCACATGCCTGCTGTGATAAAACAGTGCATAAGCAGCTCTCGTGTCTTTCCAATACTCTCCTCAGAGGGAACCATGGTTAACACTTCAGTGCATTTCCAGACCTCTTCCTTTGCAGTTACAAATACAAATCCATATATTCACATCCTTTTTATTTTATTTTATTTATTTTTTTTAAAGATTTTATTTATTTGAGAGAGAGAATGAGATAAGAGAGAGAGATCATGGGGGTCAGAGGGAGAAGCAGACTCCCCGTTGAGCAGGGAGCCTGCTGCGGGACTCGATCCCGGGACTCCAGGATCATGGCCTGAGCCGAAGGCAGTCGCTTAACCAACTGAGCCACCCAGGCGCCCCACATCCTTTTTATTTTAAAATGAATGGTATTCTGTGGCTTGTTCCCCCCCCCCCCCAGCTTAATATATCTTTAAACTCTCTCTATACTGGTACATATAGATGGATCTCATTCTTTTTAACAGCTGCATAACATGAATGGGTGCAACTGTAATTTATTGTAATTTTTCAGTGTTACAAATGGTCCTGTGGTAAACATCTTTGTGCTAAAGGATCTGGAGTTGCAGGTAAGGGGGGTAATACATTTGTTATAATCCCTAGAAAGAAAAGCGGGGATCCAGGTAACTAGTCCTGGTGTTCTGAGAACGAAGGTTTAGTGAGTAAGTGATTGTGGGAAATGGCTGCATGCTGAGCCTCCCTCCTGGTGATTCACAATTAAGTAGCATATTAAAAGTTCTGGAAATTCTTCAGTAACCACTCACTGCTGAGTGGTTTAAAAAGAGTTGTTTGCGAAGGGAAGGACCTTAATTCTTTGTACACATCTATTAAATTTTTCCTGAACTGGGCACCTGGGTGGCTCAGTCAGTTAAGCGTCTGTCTTAGGCTCAGGTCATGATCCCAGGGTCCTGTGATTGTGTCCCACATTAGGCGCCTGCTGAGCAGAGAGTCTGCTTCTCCCTGTACCCCTCCCTCTACTTGTGATCTCTCTCTCTCTCAAATAAGTAAAATCTTTAAAAATAAATAAATAAATAAAATTTTCCTGAACAGTTTTGTAAATGCCACCCAGTTGTAATCTCTCAAAGATAGGGCAGCATTTAGATAGGAACTCAGCCACATACTGTTCAAATAGGCTGGGCAGCTGGGGTGGAGTCAGGTTTGGATTTTGTCCAGGAACCAGGCTAGGCCTGGCAGCTCCTCCCAAGCCCCTTGCATAAGGTGAAGAGGGACCCAGGAAGGCCTGGCATAAACCAAGTCTTGAGGCTGATTGTGGGGAGAGGGGTGGAGTTTCACTGGTCTAAGTCTGGCTGAGAAGTGATATCAGACCCAGCAGACACAGTACAACAGTGGGACCCAGGCCTCTAACACAGAAGATTGTTGACCCAGAATCCCTAGAGAAGGAGCCACTTGGGGTGTGAGGGGGCAGCCTTAACCCACCCCCCCCCCCCCCCCCCCCCCCCCCTGGCCCACCTCCTCCACTTAGTGAAATCATGATTAACTGCCCCGGTTCTTACCTCTGTGAAGCCTCTTCCGATCCGGCCAGACCACTCCTGTGTGTGCTGGTAGCACCATTGCTGTACCTCTGTTAGAGCAGTTGGCAGTCTGGCTGGTCTTCTAGTTCATTCATGCTGGTCAAGAGGAAGGGCCACATAATGAATTATGTACTTCACAGTCTTCCCCAACAAAGGGGGAGCTCCTTTATTATGGGGCATGCCTTCACTCATTCCGTCATTATTGAGCACCGACCGAGTCAGGCATTAGCTCTGCTGCCAGAATACAGTAGTGAATAAGGTGGACCTAATCCCTGTCTTGGTTCATATTCTTACATTTCCTGTAATCTAGCCCGATGTCTAGTTCAAAGCTTGGCACAGTAGGGTTTAGAAATGGTAATCTAATTGGGAAAGCTGCTTTTGCATAGCGAGCACTTGTTTTAACTTCTGTGCTACAGATTAGAAAACATTTCCTCAAGATGCCTTGCTTAGTTTATATGACAGAAAGTCATTTATGTGAAATATTCTAAAGACATTTGGAGTGACCTTGGGAGCCTGATGGAGTCTGGGTGGTTGGCACCCCCGGCCACCCCTAGGGCTCACACCTGGCTGGGACCGAGCTGGCAGAGCACGCGGCTGGCCGCTGCCCGCAGGCCCCGCCCCCCGCCCCGCCCCGCCCCCAGGCACCACCCCGGACCCCGCCCCCGCTCTCCATAGTTACGGCGCTGTGGAGGCGGCGGCCATCTTGGCGGCGGAGCGATGAGCGGGTCCAACCCGAAGGCTGCGGCCGCTGGGTCGGCGGCTGGGCCTGGGGGGCTGGTGGCCGGCAAGGAAGAGAAGAAGAAGGCGGGCGGCGGCGTGCTGAACCGACTCAAGGCGCGGCGGCAGGCGCCCCACCACGCGGCAGAGGATGGCATCGGGGCGGCGGTCACGGAGCAGGAGCTGCTGGCTCTGGACACCATCCGGCCCGAGCACGTCCTGCGCCTCAGCCGGGTCACCGAGAGTGAGTGCCGGCCCGACTGCGCCCCTGCCCTCGCCCCGGGCCCCTTATCGCCTTCAGCGGAGCCGGCCGCTCGCCGCCTGACCGGCCCGGGGGTCCACCCAGGCCCCCTCGGCCGGTCAGGCCGCGTCGCCCGCCGCTGTGCCGGGCCGGCTCTGCGCTCCCCACCCTCAGCCAGACCTGGTTGGGAAGGGGTTCTCCTTGAGCTTGACCGCGCTCACCTGTGTCCGGCCGCGCCAGGCTCCTCCTGGGCGGCCCCAGCTGGAACTCCAGGCTGGGCCGTTCTCCTCCTCAGCTGGATCCGTTTGGGTAGGGAGCCCCTTTAGCTTAACCGGAACCTCCTGACCCTGGTTAAATAGGACCGCTGCCCCCTCGTCCTGGAAGACCCACGGGTATCAGTGAAGTTCCTGCTCAGCCAGGCTCCCTCAACCTGCCCCCTCCCAGCCTCTGCAGTCTCTGCCCGCCCAGACCCCTACCTGCTTTCTCTGCCTTTCCCTCCACTCCGTCCCCTGACAGCCCCCTCTCCAGCCTGCCTTGGCCCCCTTACTCCTTTGGTCCCAAGCCTTGCCCCTTTTGTGTGCAGGAGGGCCCTTCCTTCCTCAAACATATTGCCGTGGCGTTTTATGCAAATTTAAAACTGCCACTTTAGAAGATATGTTAATAAAGTTTCAGTTTATGTACACAGTCTAAAATGTGAATCTCGCTTTTGACACCTGTTCTAGTGAATTAAGAATGTGTCAGTGTTTAAGAAATGCATTTCTTGCGTAAAATGCAACCATCCTACAAGGTTTCATTGATAATAAGGAAGGGTGGGAAGAAATACATTGCCCACCCCCTGTCTTGGTTCTTCTCCCTTTTTATATTCTCTTCCAAGCCAAGCCCTGACTTGCCACCCTTTCTCTTGCTGCTATTTTCCCCTCTCCCAGGTTAGACCCTGCTTGCCCTGCCCATCCTGCGGCCCTCCAGACTTCTAACCCTGCGACACCAGCACTCCCTCCGTGGATCTAAGGCTGCCACAGCGTTACCTGCTGAATTGCTTTAGCTGTCAGCCTGGGGCTGCTCAGGTGTACCTCAGGTAGCTGGTGGCAGCTCCAGTAATTTGGGGGCGGGGGTTTAGACAGTGGGCCTTGGTCCAGCCTGTATGAAAAGGAATTCCCATCTCCTGATAGGTTTAACTTGATTCTTGATATTTCAGTGTCCCCCCTTTCCATTGGGTTGGGCCTGTCCTTTGCGTGCCTGAGTATTATCTATAGAAGGTCTTGCTATTCAGTTTATTGAAACATTGTGAAAACGCTGCTTCTGTTCTATCCCCGTTTTCATTTGGGGCTCTGAAGGTCCAGAAGTGCGCATCACCTGAGCTTTCTAGCCTCCTGCTTTCTCCTGATACCAAGGGTGAATCAGGCCATTCTAATGCCTGGCCCTTAGCGGCATTCTCAGTGGGCACTCAGGTCATGTGTAGGAGCTTGGGATTGGTGCTCTTGCTCAAACTCACCCCAGTAGCCTACTGGAGAAAGCCACAGGTCAGAGCGTGGTGACCTCTGGATTTTGTTCAAGTCTGTTCCGTTCAGCAAGTTATTTATTGAATACCCTTGAAAGGTGCAGAAGCCATCTCAGTCTTTTTAGGATTTACAAAGTAATCAGCGGGTCTCAAGTTTGCCATATTACTGGAGAGACAGCTTGTAAAACATGGAACAACTAACACAAGCAGACAGTGTAAGAAAAAGTGCTCAAATGAGTTGTGGAGAAGAAGATGCTATCAGGAGTCACATCGTAAAAAGAAATCAGGGAAGTTTCCTATGATCAGTACCATATTGACCAACTGCTCAGGTTGTCACGGGCTCCACTTCACTTTGGCCCAGTGCCCTCCCAGCAGATCTGCCCTGTCACTTGTGTAGGTATGGTCCACCGCCTGATTTTGTACAGTCCGCAAGCTAAGAATGGTTTTTACATTTTTAAATAGTTGAGGGAAAAAAAATGTCGGCACACATGGTTATATGCAATTCATATTCCAGTGTCTGTAAATAGTTTTATTGGACTACATTTATATGCAGGTTGTCTGCGACTGCTTTTTGCCACAGAGAGAGTTGAGTAGTTGTGACAGAGACAGTGTGGCCCCAAAGTCTAAATTATTTATGATGTGGCCCTTTACAGAAAACATTTGCTGATCTCTGCTGTGCGATACCCATGGCCGGCAAACAGGCACTATATTGGCCATTAGATCAGCATAAATGTTTTGTTTTATTTATTTATTTGTTTATTTTTAAAGTATTCTTTTAAAAAATTTTTTTTAAAGACTTTATTTATTTATTTGACAGAGAGAGACATAGCGAGAGAGGGAACACAAGCAGGGGGAGTAGGAGAGGGAGAAGCAGGCTTCCCCGTGGGGAAGGGAGCCCGACGTAAGGCTCGATCCCAGGACCCTGGGATCACGACCTGAGCCGAAGGCAGACGCTTAACGACTGAGCCACCCAGGCGCCCCAGCATAAATGTTTTAAAATGGATTTGTAAAAAAAATTCTGTTGTGACATCAAGTTAATAGATCATGGAAGCTTTGTAGGCCATTTTGGGGTTGTTTCTAAAGCAAGCCCCTGATACTATCCCTGTTTCTAAAAGTGTTAATCTTTCATCCCATCCAAATCCATGGTCTTGTTTTCTTTCTTCAATCCCCTTATTCTTCTCACACAACTTTTGCTTGCAACATAAGAGGAAGTTTTTGGTGTATTTTAAGTGAATTGTGTAAGAAGAAAAACCCTGAGTTTGCTTCAAAACTTGACAAAGAAATGGTAGTTTTGGAGGATTACTAAACAGCATTTGTCTTTCTCTCTCTCTCTTATTTTCAGATTATTTATGTAAACCCGAAGATAACATCTACAGTATTGATTTCACTCGTTTCAAAATTCGAGACTTGGAGACAGGGACAGTGCTCTTTGAGATTGCCAAACCCTGTGTTTCAGGTAGGCCTCGGTATTGTCGCAGCCACTTGAGAAAAGGTCTCCGAGGCTCCCGTTTGTGTGAGCCGTTGCATCCTGTGGCTTGTACTCCAGCATGTCCGTGCAGTGCCTCCTCCTGAAACCTGGCCTGCCTGGCGTACTGGTCGGAAGGTGCACTGAGAGGCTGGTATTTGTTGAGTATCTACCCTCTGCTGATTGTACATGTGTTTCTGTTTGCATCAGGTCCTATAATCCTCACATTTCTGGGAGGAGTTATTATTCCCATTTTACAGATAAGGAAACTGAGACCCAGAATTTCCAGGTACTTTCCTAAGGTTCTGTGCTCGTTCATCTTACCATGTTGCCTCCACTTAGGATAGGAAGCCTTGGAATTAAAGGAGAATGAGGAAAGCTCCCCTGAGCCTTGTGTCCTGGGAACACTGGAAGGGGTGATGCTGAGGGTCCCGGTCTGGGCTCCCCTGTCTTCTCCCTCGCTTTCCTTTAAACAGTGCCTCCTATTTCCCTGTAAGTCCTAGTTTGGATTTTAATCTTCACCATTTTCTGGATGAACAGAAAGCCCCGACCTATGAACTACTTGGGATTCCTTAAATTAGCTTTGAATAGATACTTCCCGTGCTTGTGATGCAGCCCCAGGGTGACTCATTCCTGGCCAGGGGACCACATGTCAGTCTTGGAGCTCATCACCGGAGACGGAGCGCCCTCTGGCATTAGTTTTTAGAACACCAGTGCGATGACTGCAGAGTATTCACTGAGGTCTGTATTAATAATTCTTTTTGCAAAGCTCTTCTCATCTGATTCGCTGCTCAGAAGAGCCTGTAAATTTGGTAAGGCAGGTATTAGTATCCCAGGTAGGTTGAAAGGCTTTCCTGAGAAGGTCTCAGCTCAGGTTCGTTGTACAGCCAAGGCTGGAGCCCTAGTCTTCTCACCCCATCCGGCATCCTTTGTGCTCTCATAATCTAGGGCTGACCAAGGCACCTAACGGCTCCAGCCTGTGGGTGCTTAGCTGGTGTTGGGAGGATCAGGGCCAGCCAGCTTCCTGGGTCTGTGGCATTCACATCCCTAAGTGACCCGTCCCAGTACTTCAGATGTTTTGTGGACCCCAGGGCTGCTTCAGATATGTGGATTTGGATTAGGCTGGGCCCATAGTAGTCATTTCAGTACAAAATTGAACTATCTCAAGAAGGTCAGCTGCAGATCCTGTAAAAATACCTTGATTTTCAACTTCTCCAGTCTTTACCTTTAAGGATCTTGATTCACTTAGAATATGCTCCCACTGAATCAGTACCTTCCTGCTGCTCTTGTTCTGATGAATTTGAATTCCTGAGAAGATTTGGTCTGATTCTCTCTGAATCACATTGTTGGAGCAAGGACTCTCCAGTGGCTGGCTCTGAACCCCTGCTCAGTCTGGTTGCCCATATGCTCTTGGGGTTGTCATTGGCGGAGATGTCTGGGGCTAAAAAAGACATCAGTTGCACCCATATTCAGCCTATACCTGGAGAAAATATTTTTGCTGGACACTGGATGGGTACTAGTGGGAACTACCTTGTTTTTCACATTAGAGTGGTTCTTTGATTCATTTTACAGAACTTCCACTTTCTGGGTTCAGGAATGGACTAGACTGGCTCTCATTCAGGTCCCACACGTTGGCCCATTGCCCATCTATCTGCCTCACTGTTTCCCAGTTGGTCAGTGTTGGACCTGGCGTGGCCTGGAATAGGCATTACAGTACCCCAAGACTGTAGGCCGGTATCTTCCATTTAAATAACAAGGTTATTTCTAGGAGTTATCTTTGCTGCCTATCAGAAATTTTTGCATTCTTTGAACTGGCCTTTTGACTAGTTTCAACCTTTGTAGTCTCATTCTTCTGGTTGGCGGCTAGGACTGCAGCCTCGTCACCAGCAGACATGTCTGTATGCTCTCGACCATGCCAGGGGCCTAGCACCTGGCTTATATTTCAGGCCGGTTCTCTTAGGATATGGCCCAAGCCCTTAAACTACATAAAAGGTAAATAGCTTAGTGTTTGAGAACAAGCTTTGAGTCCCTGGGTTCAAATCCTTTCTTCCCCCATTTACTATTTGGGGGACTTTGGACATGTGACTTAATGTCTCTGAGCTTCTGCGTCCTGATCTGTAACATGGAGATGGTGATGACACCCCCCAGGGTTACTCTGAGGATTCTGGGGAGTGATCAGCACAAGGCCTGGTATGTAGCAAATGTGCAGTCGACATTGACCATCCTGCTGTGGGTGTTAGTACCATTCACCGGTTGTGCTGTTGGGACCGGTGGTGCCAAGACAGTGCACTCGAGATGCTGTGTGCTCACTCTTTCAGACCAAGAGGAGGAGGACGACGACGAAGGTGGGGACGCGGATATCAGTGCAGGACGTTTTGTCCGCTATCAGTTCACACCAGCCTTTCTCCGCCTCCGGACAGTCGGAGCAACGTGAGTACCAGTATTTCTGGAGGGGAGAACACTCTTTGTCCACAAAGAATGTTCTTGGTTGGGTTCTGGATTGACTTTAGAGGAGGGAGGAGGCCAAGTAGGGCTCACAGAGGTTTATTTTGCAGAGTGGAGTTCACAGTGGGAGACAAACCTGTGTCAAACTTCCGGATGATCGAGCGGCACTATTTCCGGGAACGCTTGCTGAAGAACTTTGACTTCGATTTCGGCTTCTGCATCCCCAGCAGTAGAAACACTTGTGAACATATCTATGAGTTTCCCCAGCTTTCTGAGGATGTCAGTATGTATCCCCTGACTTCTGTACCATTCTAGATTCTTAGGGCTAGAAGGAACAAACCTTGGAGTCCATCTGGTCCAACGCCCTCATCTGGCAGAGGAGGGAGGTGGTGACATGATGCCTTTGTAGGCATTTGACCTCAGGCTTCTCATTTCCTAGTGCTCCTCTCTAGGGTTCCAAACTCTGCCTGTCTGGGAGCATCAAAGGTTTTAATAATGCAGGCCGTCTGCTTTAGGTGCCTGCTGCGGGAAAGGGGGTGACTGAAGGAGAGGCGGGGAGGCCCATGATGATCCCTGGGCCTAGGGTTAGCTGGAGTGCCTCTCTGAGCCGCTTTGGTTTTCCACTATGTTCTGGTCATTGGCTCCTGCCCGGCACTCCTTAGTCAGAGGGAGAAGTGAAGCTGGGGACCAACTAGAATCAGAAGTCTTTCTCATCCTCTGCTGTCAGACTAGATCCACAGGAAAAAGGGAATTGTTACAGAGTTTGGAGCAGCAGGGGTGGCCGGATGGAAGCCATGTCTTAGGAAGAGTAATCCTATAGTTCTGAGGAGGAAGAACTCAGGAGGCCCCAGAGGGAGAAGCCGAGGCAGGGGAAGAGGTGGACTGATCGAAAGAAAGAACAGGATTTATCAGTTCCTGGGACTCTGGTGACGCTCTCTTGGGTTAGCATTCCCTGTTGGTAACCAGGGAAAATGGCTCCAGAACAATGAGAATGTGAGCGGGATCCTGTGAATAGTGAATAGTCGGGGGAGTTTGGCTGAGTTGTAGGGAAGGACCTACATACACTGGTTTTCTCAGAATCCCAGGTCCTTAAAACTGTTAAGATTCCAAAAACCAGAATATTCTCCACTCACATTGACAGTGCTGTTTCCAGGTAAAATGAGGATTGCTGATGTGGGGCAGGCTGTTGATGACGGCCTCTGATCCCGCTCCCCAAGCTGGGCCAGAATAGGTAGATACTTGCAGGAAAGGATTATGTATAGTATTTCAAGTTTTTACCCAAGGCAATAGAACTTTTCTTCTTGAAACCAAATAAGCTGAAGGAGTGTGGAGGTCAATATTCTGGATATAAACCAAATAACTACGGCCCAAGTGGGTTCAAAGGACTTGAAACAATTCGTTTCATCTTTTGAGAACTGTGGTAAACAAGCGCATTTCCTCCAGAGGAGCCAAAATAGCATGTGATCATTAACTCAAAACCGATCAGAGGCTGTGGCTGTTAATTATCTTGACTGTCTAGTGTGGCTAAAGAGGTCTGGGCAGTTGCCTGAGCAAACAGAAGATTTAAATCTGGATCCCAAGACAAGCAGATCTTTTGCTGGATCATTTGCGACCTAATACCCCGAGCCATGCCTGTGAAAGCCTCCTCGCCCTTTGTCCCCCTGCACTCATGCATTCCTAGGCTTCCTTTGGTTGTCAGGGATGCCCATGGGGAGTGGGCACAGTGAGGCACAGCTTTTGGAATTTGGGCCAGAGTGTCTAGAGATGGGGAACAGACCAGAAGTACTGAATAAATAGTCTTCAGTGGTCCATGTTGGCAAAAGGGTAATCCTGTTTCCCTGGGGTTCTGATTAAGGGCTGGAGATGCCCAAGTAGTGCCATGTCAGAGTTGATTACATCCTTATGTTGAAGTGGGTATTGTGTTTAATTTGGGGGCCTCTGGTTCTCTCCAGCTCTCCAAGCCTACCCCCCCCTCTGTTCTGACCTCATTATTCTGGCAGAGTACACTCACACGTTCTGGAGGGCTGGCTTATGAATTACAGAGGGGATACTACGTTTTTCCCCACCTAGCCCAGGGGGCAGACTCACACATATGTCTTTCCTGTTTCCCTTTCTCTGACTTGCAGTTCGTCTGATGATTGAAAATCCCTATGAGACCCGTTCTGACAGTTTCTACTTTGTTGACAACAAGCTGATAATGCACAACAAGGCTGACTATGCCTATAATGGAGGCCAGTGACTGCTGCAGGAGTGGACGGGGAGGTGCTTTGCTGTGGCCCAAGGTCCTGGCACATGGAGGTGGTTGAACCTGCTGTTCGTCCACACACATCTGGAGCCTCATCCCGGGAAGCCAAGGCTGGCGTGGTAGTTTCCTGTGCTCAAGAGAGGTGCCAAGCAGTGCTGTGTTTTCTTCCCCAGTATTTTTTCTTCCCTTTTCCCTGCCCCATAGGTCGCAGAGGTACTAGAGTAAAGTAAAGGATTAGGGTCAGGTTCCTGGAGTCCAGAGAAAAAAGAAAGTCTATTTTCCTCTTGTCCTAGCTGCCTGCTGGTTGTGCTGATGAGCCTGGGTCTCTGCAGGCACAGCTGTGTCGGGGTGAGGAGGCTCTGGCCGGCCGGCTTGCAGCAGCTTCTCCGTAGCTTCCTGGGCACGGTGAGAAGCTGACAGCTAGGCCTCTTCTAGGCGATTCCTCCTCTTGCTTACAGTGTTGCTGTTGGCATAGTGTGACCTCAGTTTGTGTGTAGTTCTAAAGCAACTGGAAAGAAAGGGGGTGGTGGAAGGGTGCCAAGAGTGGGGGTGCAGGGGGCCGCTAGGGCTGCCAAACTGAAAGGTCCATGTTGTGGCGAGGCCTGCTTCTCTGTCTGACTTCCAGGATCTTCCACCAGCCCTCCTGGGGACACACCCAAGGTTTCAGCCTGGCAGTGCCTTCCTGTTGCCATTTTGGAAGAAAGATGAGCTTGCTCTGCTTGTCCTCCCTCCTAACTTTTGAGTATCTCCTGAAATAGACTGTCAGTTTTGTGCTTTTGGAACAGTAGGATCTCTTGAGGCCACAGCAGGCCTTGTATTTTGTGTTGGTTTTTTTTTTTCCCCCCCCTTAGTCTTCTTTTGGGGAGGTTTTATAAGACTACCGTGGTGTTCCCAGCATATATGGTGTGTGGTTAGACTTCTGATAGTATTAAACAGACGCCTGGGGCTAATCTGGCTCATGTTGGGGCCTGGGATAGTTACCGACCAGCAGCTACTTAAAGGAGGGATTTGATTTTCTCTACACAGGAGAGCCTGCAGGATTGGCTTATGATGTGGATTTGCCTCTGAAACTCTTTGTAGATTTCTTCTTTAGGAGGATTTTCCTGTCTGCCTTTCTCCTGAAATAATTTCTGGAACCATCCTGGCAGGTCAGACCTCAGTAATGCATATTCCGATCCTTCATACTGCTAGTTGGAATGTTTTTGGGTGTTTGGAAAAGATGAATGAAGTCGGCCGAGTTGGCTCTCAAAAGGTGTTCTCAGAAAACCTTCCCTGCACATCCTTGTGGGCTACTTTTGTCCTCAGGCCCTTCCTGGATAGCCTCAGCTCCTCCTGGTTGTCTGACTGGGGTGGCTGACCCTCTGATAAGATTGTTGCTGTGGCCAGGGTTTAGCATTGATAGGAAGGTAGCAGGAGGAAGGGCCTGGGCATGAGGGAATAGTCACTGTGAAGCATCATAGTAGCTGGAGAGCAGTCTCCCAAGATGCTTGGGACAAAGACCACATGGGGCCCAGGATAGAAGGGCCAGCACTTTGCCACAGAAGTCTCCTGTGCATTCGCTAACCAGTGTTGCTCCCTTTTTGGATTCTAGAGTGTGAGTGGCCTTGAACCTTGGCCCAGTGCTCTCTGCCAGGCCAGAGTCTGGGCTGTGCCAGATGCTGGCAGCTTTCTCACTGAGAAAACCCTTACTCCTGTGTGCTGGCACTGCATCCAACCACTGAGGGAGGGAAGAGACAAGGCACCCTGCACATGGGTTACTCATCACCATACCGGGTGAATCTCAGAACTGGAGTCGACCACAAATCCAGGTGCCTTATGTGTGGCTCTGTCCCACGTGCTGCTGGGAAAAGCTGCATTGCCCTCCTTCCCTCCTCATCTGTGGACAGACATCAGTACTGCCTCCTTGCCTGGTTTCTCCTCGTGACTTCTCTAGCATATTCATGTGTACATACTGAGCTTCAGAATCACCCCTTCTCTATGGGACAGTAGCCTAATCGGGAGATTTTCTACTATTTGTTATTTAATTATTATCTAGGATGTGGTTTCTGGAGCTGTCCAGAGCTCTGCTCAATAGAGTGTCTTGGAAATGTGTCCCAGGGCAGACCACGTCGTGTGGACTAGTAGGCTGTCTCTTCTCTGCAGTGTTAGCCTTTGCTGGGGGAGGGGGGGGGCTAGGCGTGCTGGCTTGAGTCATGCTTTGTCCTCCTCCCCATTAGCTTGCCTTAGTCTCACCGGACCATCTGGAGGCCGTGTGCTCCGTCTGTGCCCAGGAGCACAGGGGTATACCATTTGCTCCCGACGGTCTGTCTGGTGTTCTGTACCTGGGAGTCTGGATTCTTGTGTCTCACTACTCAGGAAATCTGGAGAAGCATCACCACTCTGGGGGGTGAACCAGAGTGAGTTTGGAATTCACGCTTTTGTACCTGACCTGGGGAAAGAATTGGAAGTCCTCCTTTCTCTGAAAGTAGCTGAAGCCGTCAAAAGTTGAATCGGGAGGCCATGTTAGTAAGGAATCGGGGCTGGTGATAGCAGTTGTCTTGGGGGTGCTGCTGGGGGAGGGGAAAAGTGACCTGCACGGGGACACCTTGCCTCCTGTTCAGAGCTGGCATCTGGGCGGCAGCTCCTGGAGGGACTCATGCCAGCAGCCTGGCAGGCCCACCTGGCACCACGGGGGCCAGATGCCTGCACCTCTTCCTCTGCCATCCTGCTCCTATCCCTCTGCCTTGGAATCTCCAGGAAGAGCATCTCTCTTTTCCTGTGGAGCCTTTGGGCTATGATGCCCTTCTTGCTTTTCCAAAGAAGATCCCTGTTGATTTCATTTTGTTCTAAAGAGCAAACAGAAGAAATAACCAATAAAAGTAGTTGTGGGCTAAAGTAGGCCACCCTGTCCTTATGTGTTTGCTCAGTGATCCTTTGCGGAGAAGGCAGTTTTCAGGGGCCTGCAGAACTCCCGGAAGACACGTCCAGCCATTGGGCCATCTGATTCTCCAGCAGGGGCAGTGATTTAGGGAAGGTGGGGCTCACCGTAGACTGGTGATTCTTGAAATGGCAGTGACGGGTAATCGTCGACCTATTTTTCCAGTTGAAGTGGAATTCATTTCTGGGATGGATTTAATAGGTTGTGTGTAATGGACAAGTTGGGGGAGTCTTGCCTTAGTGTGTCCTGCCACCCCCAGTAGGCTCCCAGGGTACTCTTTTTTTTTTTCCCCTCTGTCAAGTCACTTTCTTTTGGTGGCTCTTGTCACCACGATGGCAGTGAGATTTGAGGACTGGAGACAGTGTCCCCAGAACCACAGCATAGATTCCTTGCCAGGGCCCGAGGATTCCTGATGCAGAGGTGCTGCTGTACCTGCTGTAAGCGCCTGATCGTCGACTCATTTCCTCACATTCCATGTTACAGAACATCTTCGCCACAAAAAGGGTCTGGTGGAGGTGGATTTACCCCTTGTTTTACAAAGGATCGTGTAAAGTCATTGAAGTTGTGAAAGTCTATTTTTTCCCTGTAAATCTATTTTTCACAGAATATAAGAAACATCAATGACCTGATCTGTCCTTCCTCCTCTTTCCCCTTCACCTAAGATCCTCATTCCAGTTTGTATTGTCTTTGTGTCCAAAGTAAACTAGGTGACTTATTTGTACAAAATGTTATTTTGCCACAAGAGACAGTAATAAAAGATTTTCACAGTATGTGCGTCCTCTCTTGTCCCCTGATTGGGCCCTGTGGGTTGCTGCGGGGGAGCAGGTTTGGGGTGGGGGTGGACTCCAAGTTTCTTTAAATGACCTTCCTGTAAATAATGAGTGTTGCTGGTTTTTAGGATGATCAGGGAACAGTATTGGGCTCTAGGTTTAATATTTTTGCTTTGTTTTGCTGGGGGGGCTTTGTGAATTAAAAATGTATGTAGTATTTTAATGTTAGGGTTATTGAGGTATGCATTAACTGCAGTAGAATTCACCTGGTTTGAGATACAGCTGGATGAGCACGCAGCCTTATTGCCCCATCACAATCATGATACAGGGCTGTTGTATCACCCCGCAAAGTTCCCTCAAAGGCCAGTTCCCTTGAAACCATTGTCTGGTTTCTGTGTTTACTGGGAAATTGGTGTACTTTTAATATAAAACTAACACCGTTGTTTAAGGTAACAGTACAATTTTGAAGTAAGTCTGGCTTGGATGGTCTGTGGCAGCCGAAGCAGTCATTGGCCCGTGTCCACTCACTGATTTCCCCCTCTCCTGCTTCTTGCTTGCTTCTTTCACCCAGGACTGGCACCAGGTGGGGCAGTGGAAAGGTAAGGAAGGCCTCAGAGCATTAGCCGACCACAGTTCATTGGTTCGGGTCTAAAGTACTGTGGATTTAGAGGCTTTCTCTTAAATGAGAGGTAACATATTAAGGACTTTGCTGCATCTTTTCATTGATCTCGGGGAGGGAGAGCAAGGTCTTGGTGGAAGACAAATTTTGGCATGCGTGTCAGTGCTGGGGACAGGTGTCTGGCTGAGTTACAGAGGCGTAAAGAAGGACAGAGGGATGTGTGGGTGCCCGGGAGGGTGTGGAAGTCTGACTCATGCTTGTGCTGAAGGAAGACCCTTGTCAGGGCCCTGGAGTCGCCAGTTTCTTGGGGAGGGTCAAGGCGTCTCGATGATGCCAAGGACCAAATGCATGGCGTTGGGGGCAGTGCCCCCTGCTCCCAAATGGGCTCTGCCCCACGACTGGGGGTGAGACAGATGGGACTGCAGTGGAATAGGGATGACAGCTCCACCCCACCTGCACAACTTCTGGAGGAGAGATCCCCCTCCCAGGCAGCCCAATTCCCTGGGGCTGAATACTGAGCATCAGGGCAAGACAAGATCCTTGTGCCTCTCAGAGCTCACAGACTAGAGGGAGGAGTCGAGATGTCAGACGCTGAGTGCCAGGAATAAATAAAACACGCTGGGATGGAGAATGTGTGGTCAGGGCAGGCCTCAGTGAGAGTGAGACCTGAATGGAGGGAAGGAGCCTTCCAGGTGGAGGAACAGGGATTGCGAAGTCGAAGTCGTGGAGGCAGGAACAAGCCGGGGTATTGGAGCTGGCTAGTGCGGCTGGAGCAGAGACAGCGAGGGCACGGTGGGCGCGGGGCCGGAGAGCGCGTTCAGCGGTGCGGGGAGGGAGGCGGGGCCGGAACCTGCCCCCGGGGCGAAGGGGCGTGTCGGCCCGCCCTGGCTCCGCCCCCCGTGGCCCGGAACCGGTGCGCTCCCGCGGGAGGTCGGCGAGCAGGAGGTCGGCGAGCAAAAGCCCGGCGCCGCGTCCGCGTCCATGGCCGCCGCGCTGCTCGCCCGGGCCTGCGGCCTCAGCCGCGGAGGTGAGTGCGCTCCGGCTCTGCACAGCGGGGCGGCGGCGGCCCGGGCCGGCCGAGCGGGCTCGAGTCCCGTTGACCCGACTGCACCCTCACCGGGAGCGCGCGCGGCCTTTGCCCCACTTTGGGCCGCTGCTGGCGCCTGCGCGGCCTCGGTTCCCGCTCCGATCCGCGCCCGCCGCCCCGCCCTCGCGGTGGCATCCACACCGCCCCCCAACCCCCGCTCAGTTCCTCGCCGGCGGAGGTCCAGGGGCGCCCGTCCTCCCGAGCCAGGCCTGGGTCTGAACCCAGACTCTGCGTCTGTGACCTTGGGCGAGACGCTTGGCCCGTCCGCCGTATTTGGCCTGGGTGTAAAATGGTCCTAGCGATGTGTCCCTGTTCTCGTGGAGTTGTTACAAGGATCAGATCGCACGCAGGCTGGGTAAAACACTCAGCACAGCGCCTGTCAGATGGCTCTCAGTAACTGTTTGGGCTTGTTGATTATTTCATGCCGCACCTTTCCCAGCTTATTTCTCTCATGTGGCCAGGGCTTCCTTTGCCTGCAGGACAACTGTAAGGGGACCCCCGTGGAGGGCTCTGTCTGCCAGGCCCTGTGCTGGTGCTGCAGTCAGCATCTCTTTCACCCTCCCAGCCCCAGGAGTTCAATACTGCTGGCTACCAGGTTTTCTAGGCCCGGAGGCTCAGTGAAGTTAAGATCCTTGCCTAAGGCGGCAAAGCTGTGGTCTTAGTACGATTGGTGTCTCCTGAAGATCGACTGGGATAGTTGTGTAGCAAGTGGAAGAAGCATTCCGTTGGTGTGGGTTTCTCAACAGCTTGCTATTGACATTTTGGGCCGATAATTCTTTGTCGTGCTGTCTGTCCTGTACCTTGTAGCGTGTTAGGCAATATCCCTGGCTTCTACCCACTCCAGAGTAATAGCATTCCACCCTACAACTACCAGAAATGTTTCCAGAGGTTGCCAGATATCTTCCGGGAGGCAAAATCATCCCTGGGGGAGGCCCACTGAGTCACTGGATGGCCACTATGATGATGATCATGCAGCAGGACCTCCTGCATTCCCCTCCCACTACTACCTGTTCTTGCTTGCAGCTCTGCATCCTCGGGCCTGGCGTCGGTTACATACTATCTACCAGTCTGTGGAGCTGCCAGAGACACACCGGATGCTGCGCCAGACGTGCCGGGAATTTGCTGAGAAGGAGTTGGTTCCCATTGCAGCCCAGCTGGACAAGGAACATCGCTTCCCAGCGGCCCAGGTGAGAGTTCCAACCTCAGCAGCCCCCAGTGGTGGTCTGCCAGCCACTGCGGGACTGGCGGTGACAGGGACAGCCAGGGGCACTGAGACTCCAAGCCAGGAATCCTAAGGTGGGTCCTGGAACCCAGAAGATGCTCTGGAGGTTTCCTTCATCCAGCATGAGGCCTGTTGCCCGGATTTAACTTCCGCAGTAACAGTCATAATGGTGGGTGGGCATCGCACTTATCGTGGGCCAGGCATTGTGCTGCTAGCTACGGTTAGCGCTTGCAGGATGCCCACGGGGGGCTAGGCCCGGTTCTAGGGCCCTCGAGGTGTGCCAGCCCATCTGCAACTCACAATCAACCTGTGAGGTGAGGGTCCAAGTATTACATACCCTGCTGGATAGTTGGTGAACTCACATGGACTGGGGGGGGGGTGTTAAATATTGTGCCCCAGGTCAGGGAGCTAATGAGATGTCGAGCGAGGGCTGAGGCCCAGCTCTTCTGCCCGACCCTTAGACCCCAGGGAGCATGCTCTTTCCCGTGCCTCTGTGTGTTTCCCTTGCAGTCATCTCCTCTGTCATTTCCTGGGTAAGATGTTTCTGCTGGATCCCTGGGGCCTGGCGAGCGCTGTGGCACATGGCATAAATATCCAACAAATATTTGTTCAGTAAAGTTTGTGGAGTTGTAGATCTTTCTGGCCTCTTGTCCTGGCCTGTTTGTCACTCTAAGGAGTTCCAGAGTTTTCTGATTGCCGCATCTCATGTCTCCTGGGCTCTGGGGCCACTTTTCCAGCTTAGAAAATACCGTGCTGTTCACAGCGTCTTGGGCACCGTGCCCGGACTGTGGCGACACACGGGGAGCTCCGAGTGAGGTGGGCAGATGGCAATCTGGGCACTGACACTGGTTGGGTAACTTTGGGTACCTTTTGGGTCATCCCCGCTAGGTCTGAGGACATCCTCACCTGCAAATCTGATCCCTATTTGGCTTCTAGAATGCTTGCCAGGATTAAGTGAGCCAACACATGTCGAATTCTGGTGCCTCCTGGTCCTGGGGGCGTGGGAACTGGCAACACTATGATCGTTTTTATTACAGTTGAGAAATTTGAGGCAGAGGGGTTAAGTGATTTTCCAAGGCTACCGATCTGTGCGCTAGAATTCACATCCCAAGCCTGGCTGGCTCCAGGACCTCCTTCTCCATCCAATTTCCCCGAGGTTGGCCCAGAAGCCCAGCTGGCGGGCAGGGAAGGCCTGTTCTAGTTGGGAATATTCCCATCAAGGGCCTAAACTACCCTTCTGTCCTCCGCTCTGTGACCCCACCTGGCACGTTCCCTTCATCGTTCAGTGCCATTAATGGAGATGTGACCAAACTCCAGCTCTCTGTGAGCAGAGGATGGGAACAAGCCAAGAGGAGTTTCAAGACGTTGCTCCCAGAGCAGTTGCCTGAGACATGGCTGTGTGTTGGGGCTTTTCCTACCAAAAGACAGACGGCTTGATTTACTTTTCCTCTGCTATTCCTATGTTCCCTCAAATTCTTTTTTTTTTTTTTTTTAACATTTTATGACTCATCCTTTATTTATTTTTTTTAAGATTTTATTTATTTGACAGAAAGAGCACAAGCAGAGGGAGCAGCACGCAGAGGCAGAGGGAGAAGCAGGCTTCCCGCTGAGCAGGGAGCCTGATGCGGGACTCGATCCCAGGACCCTGGGATCGCGACCCGAACTGAAGGCAGACGCTTAACCGACTGAGCCACCCAGGCATCCCTGTTCCCTCAAATTCTTACTAAGATGACAGGCCTAGATTTGCTCTGGGCAAGAAAGCTGGCAGTAGAAACAGATTTCTTTTCCCCCAAGCTCCTCTGAACTAGTCCTCTGGCTTTATCCTCTCCTCCTTGCTTCCTGGGACTGGGGAGTTTGCAGGCTACCCCTCGGAGCAGTGACAGACACAGGTGTGGAGGGAGGAGGCCATGGTGTCAGCCTCCCTCCCGCTGGAAGCCGGGAGAGCTCATCAGGACTCGCCCAGGGCACGGCCGTAGCTCCGAGTCGTGATGGCGTCTGTCTTTGGGTCTGTCGGTCTAGGTGTTTTTGTGTCACTGATCACACATCCGGCTTGTACTTGCCCCTTGTCGGAGATGACGAAGGAGCAGCTGTTTGAATGGCTGGGGTTGTAGAGCTAGGGAGGGGCTGTGCTTCACCTTCTGGTCTTGCCACCACTCCTCCCGCGCCCCGGACTCTTCTCTTGGCGGCTGATGGGGTGCGGAGGTTAATCCGTGTTTGCTTCCCTTCGTGGCAGATGGAAGCCTGCTGGGTTTGTGCTTTTATCCCCGGCTCTGTTACTCTGGTTGGCGCTCAGCTCCCAGGTACCGAAGGGAGTCCAGGGCTTACGTGGGCAGAGGGATCAGAGAACTAGACTCACAGATAATATGGCAGGTTGCCTAAATCAAAAGAATAATACCACTGAATGTTTCCCAAAAAAACATTGATAAGAACAGGAATAGCTGTCATTTGGGGGTTACTGCATTCCAGGTGCTTACGCATTATGCCTTCAGCACAACACTCTGGGGAAGTTACTCAAAGTGTCTTCGGTGTTTAGATGAAGAAACTGAAGGCAGAGGTTAAGTTTCTTTTTTTTTTTAAAGATTTTATTTATTCATTTGAGAGAGAGAGAATGAGAGATAGAGAGCACGAGAGGGAAGAGGGTCAGAGGGAGAAGCAGACTCCCTGCCGAGCAGGGAGCCTGATGCGGGACTCGATCCCGGGACTCCAGGATCATGACCCGAGCCGAAGGCAGTCACTTAACCAACTGAGCCACCCAGGCGCCCAGAGAGGTTAAGTTTCTTGCCTAACAGCCCCACAGGTAGGATGGGAGGAGCCAGATACAGACCCCTGAGTGCCCACCTGGCCTATAGTAGGTGCTTAGTTAGTGATTTCTAATATTTTTTCCTGAAGAATTTTTTGTCCACCCAGTTCCCCCAGAAAAAGTGGGTTCATGGGGGAAGATTCAAGGGGAGAAGAATTGAGGGAGGCCAAGAATTAGGTGGAAGGCTAGTGCCAATTTCTGCTTGCTTTGCTGGTTTGGGAACCTAAACTGAGCTTCAGTTTTCCTGTATTCAAGCCAAAAAAAAAAAAAAAAAGAAGGAAACAAAGGAAAATTTACAATGTTACTTTGTTATAAAGGGAAATAAGAAATAAAATGGTGTTTCAACTGATTTTGGACTCACCAGCCTTCCAGCACGTGGGGGCTGTATATCTATCGTATAAAACTGAGCCCCGTGCCTGGCGGGCTCAGTTAGTAGAGCGTGCGACTCTTGATCTCAGGGTCACGAGTTTGAGCCCCATGTTGGGGTGCGGAGCCTACTTTAAAAACGAAACAAAACAAAAAAACCAAGCCCCGTTTCTTCTTCACTCGGTGACTGTTTATTGAATAACTTAACTAGAGCAGATGCAAGACCTGCTCTTCCTTGTCGTGCTCTGTCTCCGGTGATGGTGCTTCCCTGACCCAGTTAGCCACATAGAAACCTCTAGAACCATACCCCATTGTCTTCTTCCTCCTACCCACTGAGTCCTGTTAATTCCACCCTGGAAGTGTGTCCCGAATGCCACCTCCCCTCTGTCCCAAGCGCATTCATCCATCTGTGTCCCAGGAGCATCCTGTTCCTCACGGCGACTCTGTGGTTGGCCTCAGCACGGTGCTTTGTGCTGTCTCGGGCGGTCGGCTTCCTGCTCACGCCCGCACGTCCCTGTCCACATGACAGTGTGCTCTCGGAAAGAGCCCGACAGTCCACAGCGGGGTTGCTGACCGAACGGGGAGGCGAGGTGACGCTGCGTGGCCGTTCTGGCCCAGCACGTAGCACCTGCCGGCCACCAGTGGACACTCGAGGCGGCGGCGAACAGGGCTTCTCTCCCTTGAATAAGCAGCAGATCTCCGGCAAGCGATGAGATCGGATCGTTTGAAGGGAGTCAGTTTTGACTGTGTTGAGCTCATGCAAACTCAGGATACGTTTGATTCTGTGAAGGCGTACGGTGGTGTGTCTAGGAAGTGCCCACTCAACGTTCCCCAACGGGAAGGACACACATGTTCTTCCTGTTTCTGCTGCTTTGCATCTTGTCCCCGGTCTCTCTGTCTTTTCCGTGCTGTCATCTCTTCCCTGCGCTGCCAGGCTGGCTGTCTCCCCCGCCGCCGGTCTGTTTGCCTGGACACACTTTGGCGCGTGTACACCACGAGCATTGTTCTGTCTCTGTGTTCTCCCTAGAACGTTCCTGCGAGCTGGCTGTAGCATCATGCCAGGGATCTGGTGATCTGTTTTCTTTTCTTTTCTTTTTAAGGATTTATTTATTTATTTGTCAGAGAGAGAGAGAGCACAAGCAGGGGGAGCAGCAGAGGCAGAGGGAGAAGCAGGCTCCCCGCTGAGCAGGGAGCCCGATGCGGGACCTGATCCCAGGGCTCTGGGATCATGACCTGAGCCGAAGGCAGATGCTTCACCGACTGAGCCCCCCAGGCGCCCCTGGGCTTTCTGAGTAGAAAGGTTGGGAAAAGCAGAGCCAGGCGTCACTGATGAAATTGGGTGAGCTGGATTGCATCCAGGCTCTGGGTCCAATGTGGGCGAGCTCCTGCCCTTGAGCAAGGTGGAGCTGGAGGCTTTTCAAGCAAACCCTGGTGGCAAGTAGCGGGGGCGGAGCGGACCTGGGTGAGTCTTGAGGGGAGTGACTGGTTGGGGTGCAGTGAGCTCCCGCAGCGAGAACGAGAACTGTCAGGAGAGCTGGTGGGGGGTGCAGTCAAGGGGAGAGGGCCCCTGAGCTCTGGCTTCTTTGTGGCCTGGACGTGGCTTGACGTCTTGTGTCCCAGAGGGGTCGCCTCTCTGTGGGAGCTCCCCCCCGCCTGCAGAAGGAAGACAGATCATCCTCACTCTGCCCACACCCCACCTGGGGATTTCGGTTCCCTTTTTGTTTCTTGGGGTGAAGTGGAGTTGCGGGGTGTGGGACGACTCCATCCTTCATTCCAGGGATGTACCCTGAAGGGCTGTGGGATGAAGAGGAGGTTGGGTGGCACCTGTAGCTGGGACAGTTTTGCCGGGAGGCCAGAGAGAGCTTTCCAGCAAGACACCTGCCGAGGCCTGTGCGTGCATCCCGGAGGCCCGCGTGCTTCCAGCCCCCGGTGAGTGTGGCCCAGGCTCCCGACCCCGCACCGCCTTCCCCAGCACAAGGCCGCGTTCCCCCTGGCGTGGGTTTGTTGGCTGCCTTGAAGGGTGAGTCTGACGGTTTCTGTTTTGAGGCCCACGCTCGTGCCGGCCCCGGGCCCTGTGAGCCCCCACGTGGAATGAGATACGGTGCTGTGTTGACCACCCTACGTTCAACTCCCGTGCCTGCCGCGGTGCTGCAGTGTCTCCGAGCAGGCCCACCCCCTCCTGCTGCAGCTGTGTGGTCACCACAGAATGTTTGTCTTTTTAGAGATTCTTAAAGCGACACATCTGGGGTACCTCTGAGTCCCCCCTCTTTTTTTAAGAGAGAGCGCGAGCAGTAGGGACAGGTAGCGGGGGCCAGGTTGTGGGTGGAGGAGAGTCTTAAGCAGGCTCCGTGCCCAGCGTGGGGCCCAACCCCGGGGCTCGATCCCGTGACCCTGAGATCATGACCTGAGCTGAAATGAAGAGTCTGACGCTTAACTGAGTCACCCAGGCTCAGAAACTGTCAGTTTCCTCTTGTGCTGTTGTGACAAATGACCACAGACTAGAGACTAGCGGCTTATTATCCGACAGTTCCTGGAGGTTGGAAATCCAAAGTGGGTCTCGCTGGGCCGAAATCAGCATGCTGGTGGTTCTGGAGAAGGGTCCATGTCTTGCCCCTTCCAGCATGTGGAGGCCGCCTGCGCTACCCGCCCGTGACCCCCTTCCGGTCAGCACTCGGGTCCCTCGGACGCCTGCTTCCATTGTCACCTCTCATTTTCCTTGTTTCCCTCTTCACCTTGTACGGACCCTGGAGATGCCATTGGGTCCCCCTGGATAACCCGTGGCCGTTAACTGCATCTCCCCTGCAGAGGCACCCGCGTCTGCCCTCTTGTGGCCGCAGGGTGCCATCAGCACTGTGGGCTCGGTAGGCCAGTGCCACCCCGGGGACAGGAAGTGTCTGTCCCCCCCACCCCGGGTGTTTTCGGGAGACACTGAGGGGGAAGTAAGGTCACCCTAAGCGTGGAGGCTTGTAGGAGGGCTTCCCATGGGAACAGTTCAAGGCAGAGTCTGTCACAGAGGGGCACGTAAATCATGATGGGAGTGCTTCTCATCCCGTTCACCCTCGTCCAGGTGACCACTCGTCAGCCACTTCGTGATGGGAGGCGCGTTCACCGATCACCCCACTTGCGCCGGGCGCTGGGCTCCGCACTTTATATGCATTTTCTCAGTCCAACAGTCCCGTGACGCAGGTGCTCTTTGCAGAGGGGGTGCAACATTGATAATCACGGAAGTAATATTAATTATAGAAAAATGAGAAAATATTGTGAAAATTCTTATGTTTGCTTTTTTTTTTTTTTTAAGTCCAAATAGTGTAAGAACACGGTTCCAGGAATCAAATGACACCGAGGGGCTCTTGGAAAGCAGCGCTGCCCTTCTCCCCGTGCCCCCTGCCCCTCCCCATGGGCAGTTGGTTTCAGTTGCTTCCTTTCGAAGCTCAGTAGGTTCTGTGTGGCCTGTGTCGGTCCCCCAGAATGCAGGCTCACCTGTCCCAGGTCGGAGGGGTGGAGCTGGGCGCTGTGCTGAGCTGGTTGTGACCCTGGAGTCACTGGGGTGCGGTCCGGCCGCATTATTCACGAGCTCTGGCCCCGAGCAGGTTGCTCCATGTGTCTGAGGTCTGGAGAGACTCAGATGTGGAGTTTGGCTCACAGTAGGCACTTGCTGGTTGACAGTTACTGTTACTGTTGTTCCAAATCAGAAACTCCAAGCTCTTAGCATTCATTCACTCATTCATGGGCACTGCGAATATCGCAGTGACCAAAAACCAGTCTTGGCCCTCATGGTCAGGGAGAAGGGTTTTTTTTGTTTTTTTTTTAAAGATTTTATTTATTTATTTGACAGAGAGAGACACAGCAAGAGAGGGAACACAAGCAGGGGGAGTGGGAGAGGGAGAAGCAGGCTTCCCGCCGAGCAGGGAGCCCGATGCGGGGCTCGATCCCAGGACCCTGGGATCATGACCTGAGCCGAAGGCAGACGCTTCACCGACTGAACCACCCAGGCGCCCCAGGGAGAAGGATCTTAACCCAAACCAGCAGAGTAATAGGTGGGAACTTCCAGCTGCATAAGCCCTGCCTTGGAAGGGCACAGGTTCTGGGAGAGCTGCAAGAAGTGAGGCTTGAGCTGAGATCTGGAGGGAGGGAGACCACAACAACTAGCTGATACAGGGCATTACTGACAGAAACAGCACGTGCGAAGGCCCTGTGGTGGGGAGATAGGGGTATGTGTGTAGCGCTGAGAGAAGGTTGGTACGGCATTGTGCTGTCTTGCTCCTTACCCTGGGGGCCTCTGAAGTTTTCCTGTGCCTTCTGCCTGCTTGCTGGCTGTGGCTGCGGACACAGAGGTGAGCCAGTGTGGAGTGTGGGGGCAGAACAGCTTGGATGCACAGTGTTGTCATGCAGACCTGAGCTGAGGCTGGGTCTTCAGCGTCTGGCCTCGGGGATCCGGGGGCGGGTGGAGGGACCACATGGCCTGAGTTTCCACAGGCACTGGCTCAGGAGCAGGAGGGTTTGGAGTTGGGAGGGGTGGGCACGGGCCCCCAGCTGCCCTTTGCTGTGACATCCTTCCTTGTGGCCAGGTGAAGGAGATGGGCAAGCTCGGGCTTCTGGCCATGGATGTGCCTGAGGAGTTCAGCGGCGCCGGCCTCGATTACCTGGCCTATGCCATTGCCATGGAGGAGATCAGCCGGGGCTGTGCCTCGACAGGAGTCATCATGAGTGTCAACAACGTGAGTCCCCACTCCTGGGACACACAGGTGGAAGGGAGGCTCCCGTGGGCAGGTGGGCACTCTGGCCACATGTCCTGGTATCCCGGGCACGGCTGGGCTTTGGCACCCAGCCCCCAACCTCCTCTGGGCTCAGTTCTTTCAGGTCGGGTCTTGGAGTGGGGTCCACAGGTCCCCTCTGACCACCCACCCACCCCTTCCACCCACCCCCACAGTCCCTCTACTTGGGGCCTATCCTGAAGTTCGGCTCCAAGGCGCAGAAGCAACAGTGGATCACCCCTTTTACTGGTGGCGACAGAATTGGCTGCTTTGCGCTCAGTGAACCAGGTACCATGGTGGGACCGTAGTTGGCCCCCGTGCCTTGTGCAGAATCACAGTGACAGACTCGGGTTGGAGCTGGGTTGCTGCTGGGGCTGAGGCAGGAGCAGGGCTATGAGGCACAAGGGCACAGGCCTTTGGTGTGGGCGGGGGGTGCTGAGCTCTGGCCGCCTGGCTCTGGGGTCCCTTGGGCGTGAAGATGCCCCGCTCTGCGCAGCCCCCGCCCTGGGCCCTCTTGGACTAGTCTCTGAGAGCTCTCTGGTTGCTGGTGTGGCCCGGGAGCTTCCTCTTGGGAGCCAAAACCCTGATTCTTTGTGCTGGAGCTGGGGGCCAGGCTGGGTCCCCTGCTCACTGGTGGCAACAGTGGATTCTGAATCTGTGTGGGGGACAGGGAACGGCAGCGACGCGGGAGCCGCCTCCACCACTGCCCGAGCAGACGGGGACTCGTGGGTCCTGAACGGCACCAAGGCCTGGATCACCAATTCCTGGGAGGCCTCCGCCGCCGTCGTCTTCGCCAGCACAGACAGATCCTTGCAGAACAAGGTGAGGACCCCAGGGAGAGGGTCGGGGAGACCTCTGGGCTGCAGATGGTCCGGAGCTTCTCGACGCGAGTTCCCTGTGGCTCAGTGGAGCTGTCCCTGCTCTCACACCCCTTGGGGCGGCCCCTTTGCTTCCCTGGCCTGCTGGTGGCCTGAGGCCCGAGTCTGCACCTTCCCCCGTGCAGCCCGCAGAGGGCGCCCTGGCTGAGGTCTGAGGGAGGTGGCGGGAGGGGGCCGGTTTGCTTCTGGTGCCCTTGAGTAAGGGGGGTGGCCGGGCCAGCCTGAGAACGTCACTGCCTGTGTCTGGGTCTTGCAGGGCATCAGTGCCTTCCTGGTTCCCATGCCGACGCCTGGGCTCACGCTGGGGAAGAAGGAAGACAAGCTGGGCATCCGGGCCTCATCCACGGCCAATCTCATCTTTGAGGACTGTCGTATCCCCAAGGACAGCCTGCTGGGGGAGCCGGGGATGGGCTTCAGGATAGCCATGGTGAGCCTGGCAGTGGGGCCGGGGCCCTGGGGCCCAGCTGGCCAGCCACTGACCGGGGCCTTCCCCACAGCAAACCCTGGACATGGGGCGCATTGGCATCGCCTCCCAGGCCCTGGGCATCTCCCAGGCCGCCCTCGATTGTGCTGTGAACTACGCCGAAAATCGCAGGGCCTTTGGGGCGCCCCTCACCAAGCTCCAGAGCATCCAGGTAACAGGGGAGCCTAGCCCGGATGCTGGAGGGAGGGCAGCTAGGCCTTTCCTCTCTGGCTCCTGGGTTCTCCCCCCCCCCCCATCCTTGGAGGGAGGGGCGGCTACTGATTGCTGCGGGGTGGGGGTGGGGGGGCTGGGTTGTTGCAGTTCAAGTTGGCGGACATGGCCCTGGCCCTGGAGAGCGCCCGGCTGCTGACCTGGCGTGCTGCCATGCTGAAGGATAATAAGAAGCCTTTCACCAAGGTGCCTGTGGGGAAGGGGTTTCCCCAGGCATGGCCCAGAGCTTTGGTGTGTGGAGCGGGAAGTCTGGGTGGGGTTCCAGTTCCTCGGGCCTGTGGGTTTATGGCCGCAGGGGGAGGCTCCCCAGGACCGGCCCCACTGAAGCGCCATGTGCCGGTGGCTCCCGCTGGAAGTCAGGTTTGTGACCCCACCGTCCCCTGTGCTTAGGAAGCGGCAATGGCCAAGCTGGCCGCGTCGGAAGCTGCCACTGCCATCACCCACCAGGTGAGTGTCCCTGTGCGGGCGGGAGGTGGGCCAGCGTCCCCGCCCCTGCTGGTCCCCCAGTGTGGCCGATCCTGCCCCTGACGCGGCCTTTTCCCTCCTGATGGGCCGCTTTCCCCGGTAGGCCATCCAGATCCTGGGAGGCATGGGCTACGTGACAGAGATGCCGGCCGAGCGCCACTACCGCGACGCGCGCATCACCGAGATCTATGAAGGCACCAGCGAGATCCAGAGGCTGGTGATCGCCGGGCAACTGCTCAAGAGTTACCGGAGCTGAGCCGCGATGCAGGGCCGAGGAGCGCCCCCTCGGGTGCCAGGCTGGCCTGAGGACCACGGGAAAGGGGGGGCAGGAGCCGTGAGGCCTTAACCCTGACGCTTGGTCTGGGACCCTGGGGGGTGGACAGCTGGGGGCCATGCCTCTTCTTGCCAGTCCCACCCGGCCCCAGCCCTCTGCTGTGGACTCACCTGTTGCGCCCACCTCCACCCACCACAGACCCAACTGCCTCGGGTAAGTCTGGGAGAAAGGAAAGGTGAGGGGCGGTGACCTGCATTGGAGGGACCCCCCCCCCCCCCGGCCGTCTTCAGGTCCGTTTTTTGACTGCGTCCTCTTCACACCTGTGCCTTGTTCTCTTCATGGAAATGGACCTGGCCTCCTGGAGGTGGGGCCTTGGGAAGGGCTGACTCACCACTTTGGGACCCCCGTTTCCTTTCTCAGCAGGGGACCCAGGTGGGACAGCCTCTTGGATGCACCTGCTCTTTTCCCTGAGGTCAGGGGTCAGGAGTGGGGGCCTGCGGTGGGGGTCTCGGGAAGGCGGGCTGGCTCCTCGGGAAGCACCTGGAACCTCAAATAGCCGGTTCTTCACAGATTATAAATGCGTGGGAAGGGGTCTGAATTATTCTTGAGGACAATCGATTGTGGAAATGAAGTAATAAAGCATACCTGTGCCCTGGCCCTCGTGTCCTTGCCCGAGCGCTGCTGGGGAGGGGACAGCTGCCACCTGTGTGTGTGTGAGTCTGCGAGTGTGAGTGTGCGCGGGTGTGAGGCTGACTGCAGGGGCATCGGTCTCGAGGGAGAGCTCCAGCACGAGGCGGGGTTGACCTGCCCCAGGAGGGTACAGAGCTGGGTCCCCAGGCCTGGGTGAGGGTCTAGGACAGTGACTGCTGCGCACGGAGGGCGGGTCGGGGCCCCTGGGTCAGAGGGTGCTGTCCAGGTGGCTCCATAGGGTGGGTCGAGCCCCTGAGCAGGAAGGAGGAAGGGAGGGTGCGTCACAGGTGGGGAAGGGGGACGGGGAAAAGCGGACAGGCCTGCAAGCCCGGCTGCGGAACGGTGGACATGGGGCTGCCACAGCATCCTCCGCTGGTGACAGGGGTCTGGTGCCCCTGGAGCTGGAGCCCAGCTTTTAACGGCAGCCACCCAATGCGGCGAGGCAGCGGGAAGAGAAACCGGGCAAAGATTTCAAGGGAGCGGGGGTCAGCCCTCCGCAGGGCGGGGAAGCGGGCCTGTCGTCGCGGTGAGGTCTCTGCAGGGAAGTGGGGACGGAGACGACCCATTTGGAGGCCCCATCACATGGGCGCCGAACAGCCTCGACGCCCTTGGCGGAGGAAGCCGCGGGGAGCCTCGCGCCTCCCCTGGGGCGTTGCCCTTGACCCCGGCCCAGGCTCCCACGCCAGGGGCTCGCTCCGTGTGCGGCGCGGCGGGGGGCGTGGGGGTGGGGACCCACGGGCGGCGGGGCCCGCGCAGCAGATGCGGCGTCCCGCCAACAAGCCGCACCCGCGGCCGCTCGCCGCTTCCCCGCGCGCTCTCCGGATCAGGCCGGCCCGCGGACCTCCGGGTGATCTGCGCCCCCTCCTGCAACAGGTGAGAGCCCCGAGGGGCTTGGCTCCCGGCTCACACCCTCCGCGGGGACCCGCCGCTGTCGCCGCCCTGGGCTCAGGTGCAAGCCGAAGGTGCGGGGCGCAGGGTGGGATTCGGGGCTTCTCCCCAGGAGCGGCCAAGTTTGACCTACCCCACCTGGGAGACAGATGAAGGTCTGTCCCTCCCTGAGTCACTGACCCCGCGAACAGCCGGGAGGGGGTGTTCGGGTGGCTCTGTGACCCCTTCAGCCTGGTAGCACTGGCTCCCTGGCCCAGCTGAGGGGTGAGGGAACAGGCAGGTGGTTCGTGTTGTCTGGGCCATTAGTCTAGCTGGTGGCGGGGGGGGGGGGGGCGCGCAGGTGATGTGGAGGCTCAAGGGGAACGCCGGGAATCCACACCGAGCCTTACCCCCCCCCCCCCCCCCCGCCGGCCGGGGTAGCGGAGCTGGGAAGCCAGCTCTCCTGCTCAGGCTTCAGGCCCACGCGCCCCACCTGCTGAAACGCACGTGCCTGATGAAGGGCCGAGGAGGCCGCGCGGGCTGGAGCGGCGAACACTGCCCCCTACTGAGGCAAGGGGCTGGGCGCCAAGGAACAGGCCTGTTTCCCCAGTCACAGCTGGGGATCGGCTTCTCCGAAGTGTCTGGGCCCGGCGCGGAGGGGCGGCGGGAGGAGCCGCACAGCGTCGGGTCGGGGGGAGGGGGTGGGCGCCGAGCCCAGGGTCCAGCCCGCGGCCCGGCGCCTCCGGGGGCTGTCGCGGGGCGGGCGCGCCGACGCACGGAGTCTTGGCTTTGACAGGGAGCGGCCTCCGTTAGTGCAAGCCCCTCCAGCTTAGGACTAAAGGCTGCCCTCCGCCCCGGGCTCCGTCTGCGGCTGAACTGCTGGAGTCGGTCCCATCACGTCCCTCCGTGCCCAGTGTCCCGTGTGTGTTTCCCAAGAGACGAGGACGTTGGCTTTCACCACACCAGGCCGCCGACCCCCGCGGTGCCCGGCTGCCACCTCCTGCACCATTGTCAGTTGGCACGAGGGCTTTCTCAGTTGTTGTCCACCCCCCCCACCCCCGCCAAGATCCGGGGTCCCTTGTTGCATCGAGAGGTCTCTTGTCCCCTTCAGGACAGGTTTCTCGGACCGCATCTGTTTGGCACGACGTTGGCATGTTTGGAAGTGTCCGAGCGGTTATGTCCCGGGCTGCGCCTCAGTCTGCATTCATCTGGTGGCTTCTCCCGCACTGGCTGGCTTCGTGGTCCGTATTTGTGGCCGTGAGAATGTGGTGAAGTCCCCGTTTTATTGCCGACTTCCGTTGTTAGTTATGTTACCCTTTTCCGAATTAATCTGAGGTGTCTCAGCTTTTGCAGTCTTTCTAAGGAAACAACTTTTGGCTTTACTGACTTTGGGTATTGTGGTTTTAAATTTTGTTTGATGCTTTGTTTCCTTCTATTTTTGGATTCCATATGCAGTGCTTTTTCCAGCTTCCTGGGCTGAATGTTCATGGATTTTTCAGTCTTTTTTTTCTAATAAATGAATTTAAAGTTATACATTTCTCTCTACGCACGGCTTTAGCTTCACTTCAGAAAACTCGATATATTGTATTTTCATTCTTTCGGTATTCTCAGTTCCATTGGGCCTTATCCTTTGACTTATCAGTTATTGCGAGGAGTATTATTTTATTAACATGGGACTTTCCTTGGTATTTTTTGTTATTGATTTTCTTTAAATTGTGGTAAAATACACATAAGGGAGAATTTACCATTTTTCTTTAAAAATATACAATTCCGTGGCATTTAGCCCACGTACGGTGTATGTAACCAGCTGCACTATCTTGTTCCAGAACATTTTCGTCACCTCAAAAGAAAACTCCATACCCATTTGGTATTGATTTTTACCTTCATTGCATTGTGGTCTCAGAACATTTCCTGATTATTTAAATTCTTTGAGGGACGCCTGGGTGGCTCAGTTGTTAAGCGTCTGCTTTTGGCTCAGGTCATGATCCCAGGGTCCTGGGATCGAGCCCCGCATCGGGCTCCCTGCTCCGCGGGAAGCCTGCTTCTCCCTCTCCCTCTCCCACTGCTTGTGTTCCTTCTATCGCTGTGTCTCTCTCTGTCAAATAAATAAATAAAATCTGTAAAAAAAAAAATAAATCCTTTGAAACATACTGGGATTTACTTCATGGTCCCTAAGTCACTCTTTTGTAAAAACCAAATATTGTTTAAGAGATTCTTTTTTGATGTGATGAGCACTGGGTGTTGTATGCAACTAATGAATCATTGAACACTACACCAAAAACTAATGATGTACTATGTGTTGGCTAACTGAATTTAAATAAAAAAACAAAACAAAACAAAAACACTTCTATCTTCAGGGGAAAAAAAAGATTCTTTTTTCCACTTTGATACATTAACTCTAGTTCATTTATTTTGATCGATGCATGATGTCACATTGTATAAATATACTTATGAAGTTTTCCAGTTTTTCGTTGACACAAACCGTGGTGCAGAGAGCATTCTGGAATGTGTCTCCTTGTTCACAGGTGACAGCTTTTGCGTATGTAAGTAGAAACGGTCTTTGGGTCTTTGCCGGGCTTTGGGCTCTTTGTTTTTTTCAGCTTTACCAGATATGGCCAAATTGCCTTCCACAGCAGTTGGATCAGCACGCAGCCTTCCAATAGGGCAGGAGGGCATCCATCCCTCGGTACCACCGGCTTTACACTTTTTCTTCAACCTGACTGTGATTTTAACTTGCATTTCCTTGGTTGTTATTGCACATCTTTCTCACATGTTTATTGGCCATTGTGGTTTCTGCTGTGAATGGCCATTCACATCCTTTGCTCCTTCCCTTGTTGATTCGTAATGGTCTCATGGGTTATATTTCAGATGCTAATCATTTGTCAGCTGTATAGTTGCAAAAAGGCTCATCTAGTGTGTAGCTTCCACTTTTTAAAATGGTTTTGCAGGGGCGCCTAGGTGGCCCAGTCAGGTAAGCGTCCAACTCTTGATTTTGGCTCAGGTCATGAGCTAAGGGTCCTGAGATCCAGCCCCATGGTGGGCTCTGCTCTCACTGGAGAGTCTGCTTGAGATTCTCTCTCTCCCTCTGCCCCTCCCCCCAGTTGCACTAAGTAAATAAATAAATAAAATCTTAAAAAAAATAAAATGGGTTTTGCATTTCAACGTTTACTCTTTAAAAAAATTGTCTTAGAAGTTTTTTCTGTCCTCTGCAAACATTTCAAATACACATTTTGTGGTAAAAAGTGACAGTCCCGTCTGGGGGTGCATCCTTCCAGACCTTTTCCTGTGCGTCTGTGAACATCTTATTTATGTGTCCTCTCCCCTGCCCCCCAGTGAGATGAATCCTCCATGCATTATTTAGCTTTATTCACTTTACATTTCTTCATGTCAATACATTTGAACAATTTATTCTTTGTAACCGATTTGAGACATTCAGTTGTATGGTTTTACCTCCAGTTCTGCCCAATTGCTCTCCTTTTCCACTCCAGTGCAGCGGGAGGTACCCGTTTCCCTACATCTTCCCAACACTAGACATCACCAGACCTCTGGGGCGCCTGGCTGGCTCAGTCAGAGGAGTGTGTGACTCTTAATCCTGGGGTCATGAGTTTGAGCCCCACGTTGGGCATAGAGATTGTTTAAATAAATACATAAATAAATAAACTTAAAAAAATAATCAAGCCAGACACCTATTTTGTGCCAATATGACACTTGAGGAATGTGACTTGGCTTTGTAGTTTTCAAGGGAGTTTGGGCATATTTTCGAATATTTATTGGTTATTTTCCTGTTGTCTGTGAATTTCTTTTTCATATCCTTGATCCGTTTTTCCTTCCTATCTTTCTCTTGTTAGTTAGCGAAGATCCTTGTAGTCTAGGTAGGAATAACCCCTGCTGGTTTTAGACATTGCAGGCACCTTCTTCTGATCCATGACGCCTCTGTTAGCTTCATTCCAAAGCCAACCCCTCACATGTTAAGCAGCTTCTCCCCGTTCCTTCCTACCTCCCAGCCCTAAAGCCCCTGGCAACCACCAGTTTGCAGACTTACCTATTGTGGATATTTTCTATAAATGGAATCACAAAAACGGGGCCTTTTGTGTCTGGCTGCTTTTTTTTTTTTTTTAAAGATTTTATTTATTTTGACAGAGAGAGTGTACAAGCAGGCAGAGCAGCAGAGGGAGAGGGAGAAGCAGGCTTCCTGCTGAGCAAGGAGCCCGATGCAGGGCTCAATCCCAAGATCTGAGCCGGATCATGACCTGAGCCGGAGGCAGATGCTTAACTGACGGAGCCACCCAGGCGTCCCTTATGTCTGGCTTCTTGCACTCAGGATCATGTTTTGTAGGTTCATCTATGTTATATCACGTATCAGTATTTCATTCCTTTTTATGGCTAAATAATCTCTCTTGTTTATCCATTTGGGCCGTTTCTTTTTTTTGTTTTGGCTCTTATAAGTAATGCTGCTGTGGACATTTGTGTACAAGTTTTTGTGTGAACCTGTGTTTTCACTTCTGCATACCCCGGAGTGCTGGGTCATACAGTAACTATGTTCATCTTTTTGAGGAACCTTTGCGTTTTTTGGTTCATATTTTCCTAATATATAAAATTTCATTTTGTTGTTGTTGTTTTTGGCCTTATCTTCTTGTTGTAAGCGTGTCTCCCTGGAAAAACATACTATTGGATCTTCTCTCCCCTTCCTCCCCCCACCTTACCCAAAGCTGAGTCTCAGTTTTGCTTGGTGAGTTTAACCCATTTATATCTGTTGTAATTGTTTCATATTTGGACCTACTTCTGCCATTTTATATTTTCCCCTCTCCATTTTATTTTGTTTTCATTTTTCTCCCTTTCTGCCTTTGATTGCATACATTGAATTTTCTTATTTTTAAAATGCATGCGTTCTAGTTTTATTCTTCTGCTGGTTGAGGTAACTTAGACCAGTAGTTATTTAATTTTTCCTATCAATTTATTTAACTTATATCTGCATCCTTTCCTAAGACATGTAAAGAACGGGAGCATTTTCTCCTTGTCTGGTCTCTCCTTTCTCTTCTATTCCGCCCCCCACCCCCCCGCCCCACATTCACTTCTGGTGTTTTGGTTCAGGGTTGTTTGAGACTTTTCCTCCCCTTTCCTCCCTCCCAGTCCCTGTGAACGACCAAGGTGTTTTCTCTTATTTCCATGCATCTCCACATTCTCCTGGACTTATTTATATTCTTACTGAAGGACTTTATCCAAGATTGATTCACTGAGGTCCTTCGTATAGAAACTGTTCTGAGAGCTCAGAATATCTTTGTCTTCTTGCTTCTGGTGTCAGGCTTTCAAAGTCTGGCCCTATTTTTTTCTTTTCTGTTACAAATTATCTGCTCTTTATTTCTAGAAGGCCTTCCATTGTTTTTCTTTTTATCTTTGATGTTCTTAAGTTAAACCCTAAAGTGCTTGGAGGTGGGAGGCAGGGCTTGAACACACGATCCTGAGATCAAGACCTGAGCTGAGATCAAGAGCCTGGATGCTTCACTGAGCCACCTGGGCACCCCTTGGAGGTGGGATTTTTATCATTTGGTTTGTATAGCTCTCAATGAGCCTTTGTTTTTATCTGTCTTTAATTTTGCAACCTTCTTGGGTGTAACATCACGACCGAGCTAACTATGTACTCTACCATCCCTAGGGGCTTGGGGTATGACGTTGCAGATGATCAGATGTTAAGATATTTAACATGACTCTTAGGACTATTACACCTGGTATCTGTTTAGGAGTCCTAAGTTTTAGTCACCACCGCTAGTCATGTGGCATGAAGGTGCCTATGTGAGCATCTTCTAAGAGCTCTGGGTTCCAAGACCTGAGTGGCTTTCCCTGGGCATCTCTCACCTCTGCCCTGCACTGAGGGCCCCCGAAAGACTCTGTTCCCAAGGGGACAGTCTGTGGGATGCTGAGGAATGACGGTTGACTGTCTGATGCAGGACTGTCGGTCAGAAGACCCCCCCCTCCCCCGCCCTCCTTCCCTCCTAACTGCATCTGGCTGTCCCTGGAGGCTGCCACAGTGGGGAGATGACACGTTGGAGGGGCCCAGCTCTGCTCAGCCTTTCTCAGTGGAGGCATCAGGACCCCTCGACCTCTGGCTGCCTTGATCTGCTCTCGGCTAAGGCCTCATGCTCTCACAGGCCACAGAGTGACTGCAGGCAAGGGAAGCAGTAGGGACCCTGAAAACCTTCCCTCCCCCTGCCATACTCTTTGCCATACCCTATTCCCTTCGGGCTCTGTGGATGCTGTTGTGATTATGGTTTGCATATAAAAGGGGTTTTATATGGAATATGTTTGGTCTAAAAATAAGCACTTCATCTAAAAAACAATCTGGGGGCGCCTGGGTGGCTCAGTGGGTTGGTTAAGCATCTGCCTTAGGCTCAGGTCTTGATTCCAGGGTCCTGGCATGGAGCCCCACTTGGATTCCCTGATCAGTGGGGAATCTGCTTCTCCCTCTCCTTTTGCCCCTCCCCACTCTCATGCTCTCCCTCTAATAAAATAAAATAAATTTATGCAACCCTTGCAGAGGGTCTGCTCTTGACCTCTCTGGGCTTTACCTATGCATATCTTTCTCCAGCTGCTTCTGTATTGTATCCTTTGCTTAAGAAAGCTTAGCTGTGAGGTAACTTGATATTGGGTCTGCCGAGTCCTTCTGGTGAATCACCAGAGTCGAGGATGGTTGCAGGACCCCTGACACATCTGCTGGGGCCCCTGTCTCCCCCCGGCTCTGGGCTGCTGTGATTCTCTCTCCATCTGGTGTCAACCACCCTTGCTCCCGGGAATTTTCTTGCGATCATCATTCACGTGAGTTCCTTAATGCTGTATGCTTTCCTTTAACCTCGGTATCATTCAGAGTTTGGCTGAGGAGGGGCCAGCAGCCTACCCCAGTTCACCATCTTGCAGGCAACCAGAGTCATCCATTATTTTTTTAGAAATTGTTTATTGCTGATGTCATTGTCGTTCTTTTACTTCTGTGTGTTTATCTGGTTATGTTGAAGAGCTTTCTTGTCAGTTCTTTCAATAGATTGCTTACTCAGAAAAGCTCAGTCATCACTGCCAATGATCCTTTCTATATGATCTCCCTCATTTCTTTTTTTTTTTTTTAAAGATTTTATTTATTTATTTGTCAGAGAGAGAGAGAGAGTGAGAGAGCACACAAGCAGGGGGAGAGGCAGGCAGAGGGAGAAGCAGGCTCCTCACTGACGCGGGGCTCGATCCCAGGACCCTGGGATCATGACCTGAGCTGGAGGCAGACGCTTAACCCACTGAGCCACCCAGGCGCCCCCTCATTTCTTTTTCTTGTCATGTTGCATTGACACTGCATGACCACCTCCGCTTTACTGCTTCGCTGTTAGGTATGACATCTCTTTGTTGTACATTTCTGGGGTATAACCTTTAGGGAGTGAAGAAAATTTCCATCTGTTTCTAGTTTATGAACAGGTTTTTCTTTTTAATGAAGAATGGGTTGCAAATTTTTTAAATGTGTTTTGAGGGGCATCTGGGGGGCTCAGTTGGTTAAGCATCCAACTCTTGATTTTGGCTCCGGTTGTGATCTCAGAGTCGTGAGATTGAGCCCCAAGTCAGGCTCCTCGCTCAGTGGGGAGTCTGCTGGAGAGTCTCTCTCTCTTCCTCTGCCCCACCCCACTGTGTGCATGCTTGTTCTTTCTCTCCCTTAAATAAATCTTAAGAAAAAAAAATACACCAAAAAAATAAATTTAAAAAATGTGTTTTGAGTTTTGAAGGTGATGGTTTTTTTCTAATCTACAAATGTGTGGAATTATGTTAATACTTTTTTCCTGTTTAGTATGAGTGTTATGGGATGAAATTTAATTGGTCATGGTTTATTATTTTAATGTAATGCAAGCTTTAGTTTCTTAACTAAACTCACACTCAAGACAGATGTTCAACTGCTTTTTCAATTTGTTTTAGAGTTACTGGTCCATTCTGGCTTTTGTCTGCGTTCTCTAGGATTAATTGTGTTAAAACATGTTTTCCTAACAAATAATCCTAAAATTTGTATGGAACCAGAAGAGACCCCGAATAGCCAGAGGAATACTGAAAAAGAAAAGCAAAGCTGGCGGCATCACAATTCCGGACTTCCAGCTCTATTACAAAGCTGTCATCATCAAGACAGTATGGTACTGGCACAAAAACAGACGCATAGATCAATGGAACAGAATCGAGAGCCCAGAAATGGACCCTCAACTCTATGGTCAACTTATTTTTGACAAAGCAGGAAAGAATGTCCAATGGCAAAAAGACAGTCTCTTCAACAAATGGTGTTGGGAAAATTGGACAGCCACATGCAGAAGAATGAAACTGGACCATTTCCTTATACCTCACACAAAAATAGACTCCAAATGGTTGAAGGACCTAAACGTGAGACAGGAGTCCATCCAAATCCTAAAGGAGAACACAGGTAGCAACCTTTTCGACCTTAGCCGCAGCAACTTCTTCCTAGAAGCATCGCCAAAGGCACGGGAAGCCAGGCCAAAAATGAACTATTGGGATTTCATCAAGATAAAAAGCTTTTGCATAGCAAAAGAAACAGTCCACAAAACCAAAAGACAACCGACAGAATGGGAGAAAATATTTGCAAACGACATATCAGATAAAGGGCTAGTATCCAAAATCTATAAAGAACTTATCAAACTCAACACCCAAAGAACAAATAATCCAATCAAGAAATGGGCAGAAGACATGAACAGACATTTTTCCAAAGAAGACATCCAAATGGCCAACAGACACATGAAAAAGTGCTCAACATCGCTCGGCATCAGGGAAATCCAAGTCAAAACCTCCGTGAGATACCACCTCACACCAGTCAGAATGGCTAAAATTAACAAGTCAGGGAACGACAGATGTTGGCGGGGATGTGGAGAAAGGGGAACCCTCCTACACTGTTGGTGGGAATGCAAGCTGGTGCAACCCCTCTGGAAAACAGTATGGAGGTTCCTCAAACAGTTGAAATTAGAGCTACCGTTCGATCCAGCAATTGCACTACTGGGTATTTACCACAAAGATACAAATGTAGGGACCCGAAGGGGTATGTGTACCCCAATGTTTATAGCAGCAATGTCCACAATAGCCAAACTGTGGAAAGAGCCAAGATGCCCATCGACAGATGAATGGATATAGAAGATGTGGTATATATACACAATGGAATATTATGCAGCCATCAAAAGCAATGAGATCTTGCCATTTGCAACGACGTGGATGGAACTGGAGGGTGTTATGCTGAGTGAAATAAGTCAATCAGAGAAAGACATGTATCACATGACCTCACTGATATGAGGAATTCTTAATCTCAGGAAACAAACTGAGTGTTACTGGAGTGTTTGGGGGTGGGAGGGATGGGATGGCTGGGTGATAGACATTGGGGAGGGTATGTGCTACGGTGAGCGCTGTGAATTGTGCAAGACTGTTGAATCACAGATCTGTACTTCTGAAACAAATAACGCAACATATTTTAAGAAAAAAGGAAAAGAAGAAGATAGCAGGAGAGGAAGAAAAGGGGAGTATGTCAGAGGGGGAGACGAACCATGAGAGATGATGGACTCTGAAAAACAAACTGAGGGTTCTAGAGGGTAGGGGGGTGGGGGGATGGGTTAGCCTGGTGATGGGTATTGAGGAGGGCACGTTCTGCATGGAGCACTGGGTGTTGTGAACAAACAATGAATCATGGAACACTGCATCAAAAACTAATGATGTAATATATGGTGATTAACATAACAATAAAAAAATAAAAAAAAAACATGTTTTCCTAGATAACAGACCATTTATGGGGGCGCCTGGGTGGCTCAGTCGGTTGAGCATCTGCCTTCGACTCAGGTTATGACCCCAGGGTCCTGGGATCGAGCCCTGCATTGGGCTCCCTGCTCGGCGGGAAGCCTGCTTCTCCCTCTGCCACTCCCCCTGCTTGTGTTCCCTCTCTCGCTGTGTCTCTCTCTGTCAAATAAATTAAAAAAAAAAAAAAAAAAAGAAGGAGAAGAAGTGACACCAAGATGGGATTAAATATGCAAGGTTTTTTTGTTTTTTGTTTTTCAAGGAAATACCTGTGTGAGAAAGAATGAGGGAGCCAGCCCAGGCTGGGAGAGCCACGAGGCTCAGGTGTAATTACACCAAGTGGAGGAGAGCTGAAGAGAAGGTTGGGTGGAAGCATCCTGGATTGATGCGCATCCTAAGGAAGTTTGTGCAAAGCTGTAAGGGAATCCTGAAGCTAAAACTGACTGCCACGGGAGTCCTGGGTCCTCTGCCTCAGTACCCCTGTTGTCCTGTGTCCTGGACAGCAAAAACTGGAGGGTGGAGTTCAAAACTTAGCAGCTGGGGTTGTTGGTCAGCTATGCCCCCTGCTGTTGGCGGTCTGTGAGGCACATTTTCAGTTCTGCTTCTCTCCGTAGGTGTGGGGAGCAGCAATTCTGTGGTCTCTGAGGGCCTTTCTTCCTCTGGGGAAATTCAGAAGAAGGAAGTCAGTGAGGTGAACTACAGCTCCCTCCCGTTGCGGCGGTTGACTTTGAGTTTGCAAATTATACTCATCCTCACTCTCCTCCACTGTCCGTTCTACGTTCATCTCACCCCCAGCGATCACCTTGGCCTGTGTTGGTGGCTCTGCCTGGTGGAGCAGCCCAGACCTTCATCTCTGAACGGTCTGAGCACTCACTGGTAGTCAGACCCTTCTCAGCCTGGGCTTGCTGCACGGATCTGTTCACGGTTGGAATGGGGCAAGAGAATACCAGGAGGTGTCCAGGAGCATCACCTGGCTTCCGTACACACTGTTTCCTGTTCTCCTTGTGTAAAAACAGTCTCCTCCTGCCGACGGGTGACCTCCGCCAGCGCAGTGATCCTCTTTTTCTCCTGCTGTCTCCTGCAGACCTCCACCTGCCCGGCAGCGGCTGGAACTTGTAGTGCAACAGGATTCTCACCGGTCACTGCTTTGGTGACCATGGCTTCCAACCCTGCAGAGCCCAGAGTTGTGGGATGGGAAGCACAAATTGGCAAGTGGGGCAACTCCTGCTCCCACTCTTTGTTTCGAGAGCCATGTATCCTTCCTGTGCGGACTCAGACCTAGATACAAGTCTCTGATTTAATAAAAACACAGTGTCCTGATGGGTAGCACCTGTCCTTTGAGAATGTTTCCTAAGCTGGCGTTTCAGCTGTGCTTTTAGGCCACTGGAGCTTTCTGTGCGTCTGCTTCTGGAATGTGACACCTTCCAGGGGCTCCCAGGATCGTGGTGGGTGCACTCCTGCACCTCCTTCCTGGCTGTGTGCCGTGCTCGCTGTGTGGGACTGCGGGCCTGGGCATCAGGCAAGCCATACAGCCCCGGGTACTGGTGCTGGCTGCAACTCTGTAGCCATCTGTCCCCGTGAGATGAACCACTGGCCCTTCCAGGATGGAATGAGATCAGTGCTGACTGGCTACCACACGGTCTTCTCAAGGAATGATGCCATAATGCAAGCTCAGTGTTGATGTCTGGCGCTGACCAGCTGACTTTCTGAGGCAGGAGCAGATAGATCAGTCTTGGTAAGTGGGAGTCCATGCTGTTGGGGGCATATGCAGTCTCTGCCACTGTGGCCTTTCCATTCATGTATCTATCGTGCCTGTTTTAGGGTGGCCGGTGGTGAACACTGGCTAATGTCGACTCACTGAGTCAGTTTGTCTGCTTGGCTGTTTAGTGCCTCTTCCTTGGGTGGGTAGCTGGGGTGTTTGTGTGTGTATGTCTGAGTTTCAGAGGTTTCCATTTGGCTTCCCTATTATGACAGTCCTTCCTCCACACTCAGGGACCTAATATGGGCATCACTTTAATGGCCAAGTTAACCGATGCCAATTACAGGGGCAGGGACTGGAGCAACGACCTTTCGATGAACCTGCAGACCCACTGCGCCCGCTGGGAGGCAGACTTTAGCTAGGACTCTATCTGGGACCTGACCCTGTGAGCCCTCATTCTAAGGAGGGGGGACTGTGATGAAACATTGGGCCTCTGGACATCAGTGTCAACTCAGATCCTGTGTCCAGTGGTCCTTGAAATATCTGGTGAGTCCCTTTCCTCCCAGTGTGTGGTCACCCAAGTAAATGACCATACTTCCTTTGGGGAATGACTGAGGGGAATGCTCATGGATTGATTACACGCTTGCCATGATGCTAGAGGGTCCGTGCTGGATGGCTCAGGGGTCCTTCCTCCTAAGGACCCAGGTCCTTTTTCAGTCAGTGGGTCCCAGACTGGTCTCTTTGAAGAGATTACATGTGTGACTCAGGTCCCTGGAGTCACCTCAGCAGAAGTCAGAAATAGAGTTGTGATTATGTAGGAAAGATCTGTGGATGAATCCCTTGTCCGCTGGTGTGAATCCTTGTGATATATGTGGGTGACCCGCAAAGTTCTTGAGAAATTTGTACCACTGCAGTTAGGATCCTAGATCAGTTATGAATTAATCAAAAGGGAGTTGATCATGGGTGGGCCGTACCTAATCAGGTGAGATTTTAAACAAACTTAAAGTTCATGGATGCTTTCTTGCTGGCTTTGAGGAAGCATGCTGCCACATTGTGAGAGCAGGGCCTGCATGAGGGCAGTATGTCTGGAACTGCCTGGTCACTAGGAGCTGAGGGGAGCCCCAGTCGTCACCCCCAAGAAAGCAGGGACCTCAGTTGTATAACTGCCAGGAACTGAATTCTGCCAACAAGCATATGAGCTTGGGAGAGAGCCCTGAGTCTCAGATGAGATGCAGGCCTGGCTTCCATCTTGATCGCAGCTCTGTGAGGCCCTGAGCAGAGAATCCAGCTCAGCTGTGCCCAGACTCCTGAACTATGGGAACTGAGGGATAATAGATGGGCACTTTGTTTTGTTTTGTTTTTAGAGGCGGGGGGTGGGGGAGAGGCAGAGGGTGATGGAGAGAGAAACTTTTTTTTTTTAAGATTTATTTATCTTAGAGTGTGTGTGAATGGGGGGAGGGGCAGAGGGAGGGAATCTTCGAGTGAACTACCCCCCTGCCCCGAACGTGGAGACTGATGCAGGACTTGATCTCATGACCCATGAAATCACCACCTGAGCCGAAACCAAGAGTTGGATGCTCAGAACTGACTACTGCTCTACCCAGGCGCCCCAGGAGAGAGAATCTTAAGCAGTCTCCTTGCTGGGCATGGAGATGGATATGGGGCTCGATTTCACAATCCTGAGCTTATGACCTGAGCTGAAATCAAGAGTCAGACACTTAACTGACTGAACCACCGAGGCGCCCCTAAATGGGCACTTTGAACGCCACTGAGTCTGGGGTAGTTTTGTTCACTGCAGTAGAAAATGAGTCTGTCAGCTCGCTTAGCAGGGCCAGAATATCCCCCATTGGGTTAGGCTAGGGTTTAACCCCATTTAGCGGCTTGGCAGCCAAGGAGGGGTGAGGGCAGCTCCTGAGAGGGCACCTGTCGCCTTGTTGGCGAGAGGCTTCTATAGCATCGGTCAGCTCAGCGGCAGTGCTGGCCTCCTGTGGGGCAGAACCTCTGCAAGCCCAGAGAGTCTGGGCCGGAGGAGGTAGAATCCTCATTGTTGGGGCCCCCATCCCGATGTCTCCAGGTTTTCCCCACTACACTCCTCACCTTGGCAGAGCAAACCTGCTATGGCTGAGCATTCGGTCTCTGGAGCTCTGACTCCTGCAGTCAGGTCTTTCACTTGTCACTCAACCTTGTCACTCAACCATGAATGCCCTTCTGCTGCAGGTGGTAAGAGCCTCTTTAGAAAGAACCGTTAAGTGCCGGAGGTGTTAGCAAACGCTGGGGTGGTAATCGCTGCAATATGTAAATGTGTCAAATCAGTGCGCTGTATACCTTAAACTTACACAGTGTCCTATGTTAACTATATCTCAATAAGAAAAGAGAAAGAGCCTCTTTATACACTATTCTGGATCAAGGCCCTCTGGTGCTCATATTTGGCCGTTAACTGTTAACAGCTTGCAGTTTCTCCCTGTCTTCTACAGGGCATCCGTACAATCAATAATAATAATATTAATAGTCAACTCTGCTCTTTTTGTAGACACTGTCCCCCACACTTGTGCTCCTGGTATTTTTCAAATGCCTGCATCATCACATCTGCCGCAGCAAACCCTTCTCCCCAACCACAACGTGCCTCGGGTCACCGCAGGCGAGATCTTAGGCAGTTGAGCCATCACTTGGGACGGGATCTGTCCACGCCACCTACCAGCCGGGGCTGGGTCCTCTTCCCTGGCTGCTGCTGTTGACACAGCTCCAAGTCCCCTGTCTTACTGCCTGTTTTCTTAGACCACTCCTGGTTTCACTTGTTTTCAGTATTCGGCTGAGTCCCCGGAAAGGCACACACCAATGTGGGACGAAACACAGGAGAATTTATTAAGAGGAATGCCTCTGTGATGGAATATGCGGGGTTGGCGGGGAGTCGGAGAAGGCTGGGTGAGCCACCGGGCCCCCTTCTCCCCGCATTGGACACCCCCTGGGTGAGCCACCGGGCCCCCTTCTCCCGCCATTGGGGAGAAGTTTGGGTGGAAGCATCCTAGACTTTTGTGCAATGTCAGGAAAGTTCAGCACAGCCTTCAGGGCATCTTCCAGGCAAACGGAGCATTTGGAGGAGTCCCCTGTCTCCCAGGAATGGGTCTGCCTTAGAATCCCTGTGGCACTCAGTGACTGACTGGGAGCAACCTGTGGGAGGTGGCCTTGGTGCAAACGCCGGCATGGATTTTAAAGAAGAGCTGCTGAGGCCCTCAGTCAGTTGTGTTCCCTGTACTTAGGGGTCTGACAGGTGCATTTCATGGCCCCTCAACCTCCCCCTCCTGTTAATCTGAACCCACTACCCACTATCATTCTGGAACATTCCTTGCCATCTTTCTTGTGTTAGATTCCTTGTTTCTTGGATCCTGGGTCTTTTTTGTTTTATTATCTAGTTTTGGTTGGCTATTTCCTCTGGTAGCTTCCTGAGAAAAGATGAATGGGAGGCAATTTTTTAAAGACCTTGCATATCTTAAATATTTTTAAAGACTTTTATTTATTCATTAGAGAGAGCAAGAGAGCAAGCACGTGAGTGGGGGGAGGAGCAGAGGGAGAGGGAGAAGCAGACTCCCTGCTGAGTAGAGAGCTGGACGCAGAACTCGATCCCAGGACCCTGAGACCATGACCTGAGCCAAAGTCAGAGGCTTACCAGACTGAGCCACCCAGGTGCCCCACATATCTTAAATATTTTTATTCTATCCTTTATTAAACCCTTGGTGGTTAGGCAGGGTTTAGAGTTATGGTTCTTCAGAATTTTGAAGGTATTGTCTCTTAGCTTCCAATGTTACCATTTAGAAGTCCAGAGCTGTTCTGTTCTTGAACTTTGTAGGCGACCTGTATTTTCTATCTAAGAGTCGGTAGCATCCTCTCCTTGTCTCCAGTGTTCTGAGATTTTAAGGCAATGTGCCTTGATGTGGGTCATTTTTCATCCAGTTAGCTGAGTGCTTGGCTGAGTGCTTGAATCTCATTCTGGAGATTCATGTTCTGAGCTTATTGGAAGTATTATATTCTTTGATCATTTTATTCTCTTTTTTGTTTTCTTTCTGAAATTCCCATGAATCTGATGTTGGGAATCTCTTTTTGATTGGATCCCTAATTTTCTTTTATCCTTCTTTGTCTCTCTGCCCTATTTTCCAGGGGGGGGGGTCTTCAATTTCATCTTTCCACTCTTAACTTGTTTGACACATATGTATTGAGCACCTGGAGACACAGCACTGAATGAGACAAAGCCCTTGCTGGGTTTTGTTTCTTTTCATATTCACTTCTGTGCAGTAGTCTGAGAAAGTGGTCAGCTGTCTCTACTTTTCAGATTATGAGGTTGTATGAGGATTGCAATTTTCATCAATATTCCATAAGAACTAAAAGGGTTATGATTTCTATGACAATAGGTATTAATAAGATCTAATAAATGTTAATAATTTGATTCAGATTTGTTTTACTAGTGTTTATTATAGCACTTAGTACATTTGAGATCCTGTGCAAGCCATTGGAGGAAATAGGAAAAAACCAGAAATTCCTTTTCTTACACTCCTTCTAGGATAATGGTGGTGGAAGGTAGGACCGGGCAGACAATTAAAGAATAGCCTAAATGGGATAAATACAACACAAGAAAGGAACAGAGTTCTAGGAATGCATAACATAGAGGAATCCAAGCTAGAATGGTAGGTCACAGAAGGCTTCCATGATAAGGTGACAGGTACACTGAGATCTTAAGGATGAGCTGGCATTAATGAGACAGAGAGCCTGGAGGTGAACACCCAGGTCTAGGGAATGCCTTGTGGTGGGAGAGGAGCATGGTGTGAAAGGAGCCTAGAGAGAAGGGAGGACCATGTGGCCCTGGCCCTACAAGTCACATTACAGATTTCTGCCTTACCTTGAGAGCAACAGGAAGTCCTTGGCCCACTTGACTCAGAGGGGTGGTATGAGAATATTTCCATTTTGGAAAGATCACTCTGGCTGTGGTGTACAAAGCAGGTGATGGGAGACAGAAGGGGAGGTTGGTCAGAGTGAGTTAGAAGGCTCCTGTAATAATCAAGGGGCAAAACGGTAGTATCTTGGACCAGGGTGGAGACAGAGGAGATGGAGAGAAATGGATGGGTCCCAGGGACATTTAGGAAGGTAAACGGACAGGAGCCAGTGAGGGATTGACTGGTCATGGGGGCGGAGGAACTTGTCCAGCTGGATGGATGGTGGTGTCTTTCATGCAGAAAAGGGGCACCACTGTTAGCGGCGATGTTGGGGAGAGCATGAGATCTGTCTCAGACATGATGAGCCTTTCTATACACATTCTTCAGCGACATTTTTATTTCTGTCAATTTCTTGTGTTGCATTTTTGCTTATATAGTTTGATATGTTTGGCAGTAAAAGTTCCTAACAGCGTCAGATTTTAAGATTTTTATTTTTGGGACGCCTGGGTGGCTCAGTCGGTTAAGCGTCTGCTTTCGGCTCAGGTCATGGTCCCAGGGTCCTGGGATCGAGCCCCGTGTCGGGCTCCCTGCTCCGCAGGAAGCCTGCTTCTCCCTCTTCCACTCTGCCTGCTTGTGTTCCCTTGTGTTTGTATAAATAAATAAAATCTTTAAGAAAAATAAAATCTTAATTTTTTTATTTTTAATTATTGAAATAATAACTGAAAACATTGTCATGAAGCACTCAAAATTATGGACATTCCCTATTTAGGGCCCCCCTCTGTTCCCCCCTCTAAAAGGAACTTTGGCTCACAGCTTGGGTTGGATAATGAAATACTCAGTGTGGATGAGGGTCCTCACCATTATGAAATGTGTGCTTAATACTTTTTACCCAAATTCAGCTTTGCTGGATCTGAATATTACGTCCTTTCTTTTCATGTGTATTTGCTTGGTTCATCTTTGTTTGCATTTTGACTTTGGAACTTTTGAGTCATTTCTCAGGGGGTGGATTTATCTTTTTGGTCTGATAGGAAGTTTTTCTTCTAATGAGTGACTTTATCCCACTTACGTTAGTACCAGATTCTTGATTTTAGCTTTCACCTTTTTCACATTATCACCTTTTTTATGCTTCCTTGTTGTTTTCTTTGCTTTTCATCTTTTGCTGCAATGTCTTTCCCTGGGTAATTTCAAAAATTGACATTTTTTGTTTTCCTAGTTGCTACCTTTAGCTTTAAATAATATATTTAGGTCTGTATTTCCAGTTTCTCATCTTCAGAAATGGGTCAGGATACTGACTTCTCCCAGGAAGAAGAAATAACCATGCATTTCTGCTTTCTTCTCTGCCCTTCACCTCACACATTTGTGGGTGCATCCCTGGGTTTTTGTCCCTGTAGATTATTACTGCATCATGTATCATCTGCTTGAAGAATGATGACAAGTGACAACCATTTTATGATCTTAATTCCCTTCCATGGGAAAGAGGAAGAGGTGGGTCTGTCTTGCTCTTTTCACCATGGGGAGTGGGACTGGACTGAGGTTTCTTCGCCCCAAGAGGAGGGTGTTTGTGATGGGGACGGTGTGTGCAGCCTAGTCCAGCCAAGAGCCTGGCCCGTGGCCTGACTCTGCGGTTAATGGCAGGACTTTCCTGGGGACATGAACACCACCTCGTGTACACTCGGTGACCCGCTGTTTCCTTCCTGCCTCCAGGCCATGTGCTGACAATTCCTGCTGCCTGGCAAATTTTTTTCAGTGAAGTATTTTTTTATTCCTTAATATAGGCACAAGTTTAAAAACTCAAACTCCTTCCCATCCCACTTCCCCACAGAGCAGCGGCTGTTACCCATCCTTATAACTTCTCAGGGACATCTGTGTGTGGATGATGCGATCCGTCCACATGGCCTTCGTGTGAGCAGGCCCACGCTGTTCAGCGTCTTGCTTTTTCCAGTTAACGATGTGCCTTGAAGATCACCAGATCTTAGTACTTGAAGGTCTGCCTTGTGCTTTTTAATAGCTTCATGGTATTCGCTTTCCTTTTTTGAGGATGTTTTTGCCAGATCGTTTATTAACCACAGGGATTACTGTGCAGAACATCACTGGCACATAGTAAACACTGCGCGTGTTAGCTTTGATGATTGTTCTTCTCATTCTCAGAACAAACCTTGGTGGCAGGCACTGGAATAGTCCTACCTGGAATTTCTGGTAGATGCAATGCAGACCTTTTCCTATTGTCTATGTTTTGTAACCTCTTTTTCATGTCTGCGTGCTGCCTTCTGGATAATTTCCTCAGCCCTCTTTGGGTTTAGTAATTCAGTCTCCATAGTTCAGCCCATCCACTAAATTCTGTTGTTTTAGAATTTAGAAGCTTATTTTGGGGCACCTGGGTGTAAGTGTCTGACTCTTGATTTCGGTTCAGGTCATGCTCTCAGGCTCTGCACTCAGTGTGGAATCTCCTTGAGAGTCTCTCTCTCCCTCTGCCCCTCCCCCACCCGCATTACATGCAGTCTGTCTAAAAATAAAATCTTTAGAAGCTTATTTTCATATCCCAAAGATTTTAAGGATAATTATTAGGACAAGCGTATGCAGGATAAAAAAACGTGATGTCAGTTATACAATTGATTAAAGCAGTGCTTGGAGGAATCATGAGCAAAGTTCATAACTGACACCCCAAAAGAGGGATTTCTGAATTGGCTTTTTTCCCTCACACTTCTATTTTCTGCTGATTTCTTTCAATTTAGGTATGATGTTTGTTTTATTTTTTTAGGTGCCTTTTATCCAATTGAGGAAGTTCCTTTCTATTGCTAGTTTCCTGAAAGTTTTTATGATGAATGGATATTGGATTTAGTTACATGCTTTTTCTGCATTTTTTTTTTCTTTTTTAGTCTGTTGATATGAATGACGTTGATTGATCTTTGAATCTTAAGCCAAACTTGCATTCATGGAATAAACCTGTCTTGGTCATTATATATTATCCTTTTTATGTATTGTTGGATTCAATTTGCTAAAATTTTGTTGAGAATTTTTATCTCTGGGTTCATGAGGGATACTGGTCTGGAGTTTTCTCGCACTGTCTTTCTGGTTTAGGTATCTAGGATAATGCTGCCCCCATAGAGGAAGCATTTCCTTCTCTTCAATTTTCTGGAAGAATTTGGAGAATTAGTAGTATTTCTTTCTAAAATATTTGGTAAAACTCACTGTTGAAGACATCAGGACTGGAGTTTTGTTTGTGAAAGGTTTTGAACTATAAATTCAGTTTAGTAGATTCAGGGCTATTCATGTTATCTGTTACTTCTTCATTGAGTTCTGGTAGTTTGTCATCTTTCAAGAAATTTTTCCATTTCAATTAAATTCTCAAAGTTCATAATATTTTATTAATATCCTTTCATAGCTATAGACTCTGTAGGGATGTTCCCACTCTTATTCCTGATGTTGGTAATTTGTGCCCCCCCCATTGGTTTGGTTAAATGTTTATGAATTTTATTGATCTTCTCAAAGTATCAACTTTTGGCTTAATTGATTTTTCTCTATTACTTTTCTGTATTTTCTGATATTTCTCCTTTTTATTATTTCCTCTTGTGCTTACTTTAGGTTTAATTTGGTTTTCCCATTCTAGTTTATTAAGGTAGAAGCTTAGGTAATGTATTGGAGACTTTTCTTCATTTCAAATATGAACACTTAATGCCATAAATTCCCTCCTAAGCACTGCTTTGGCAGTATCCCACAAGTTTGACATGTAGTGTTTTCATTTTCTTTCCATTCTAAATGTTTTTTCCCCCTAAATTTTCCTGTGATTGCCCCATCCCCCCCTTTTGATCATGGGTTATTTAGAAGTGAGCTATTTAAGTTTCCAAATATTTGAGAATTTTTAAAGATCTTTAACTTAATTTTGTTGTGGTAGAGGACAGCGTTTGCATTATTTCACTCCTTTTTCATTTATTAACTTATGGCTCAGAATATGGTCTATCTTGGTAAATGTTCTTTCTGCACTTGAGAGGAATATATATTCTGTTGTTGGGCGCAGTGTTCTATAAATGTTAATTAGGTCACAATGGTTGATTGTGTTTAAATCTTCGTTCTCATTTTCTTTTTTTGTCTTAAAGATTTTATTTATTTGAGAGAGAGAGCGCATGAGAGGGAAAGAGCAGGGGGGGAGGGACAGAGGGAGAAGCAGACTCCCCGTTGAGCAGGGAGCCCTGACATGGGACTGGATCCCAGGAACCCGGGATCATGACCTGAGCTGAAGGCAGACGCTTAACCGACTGAGCCACTCAGGTGCCCCCTCACTTATTTTCTATTTACTTGTTCTATGAATTAGAGGGATACTGAAATCTTAACTACACTTGTAGCTTTGACTACTTTTATTTCTTTCAATTTTTGCTTCATGTATTTTGAAATTGTATTATTAGCTACATAAACACTTAGAAATATGTGCTTCTGATAAATTAATCACATTATTATGGAATGATTTACTTTATTCTTGGTAAGTCTCCTTGTTCTGAAAACTATTTTGATATTAATATAGCCACTCCAGTTTTCTTATGATCTGTGTTAGCATGATATATATTTTCCATTCTTTTACTTTTTTTCCAAGTTTTTATTTAAATTCTAGTTAGTTAACATATAGTGTAATATGGGTTTCAGGAGTAGAATTTAGTGATTCATCACTAACATATAACACCCAGTGCTCATCACAACAAGTGCCCTCTTTAATAACCATCACCCATTTAGCTCATCCCTCCACCCACCTCCCCTCCATCAATCCTCAGTTTGTTCTGTGTAGTTAAGAGTCTCTTAGGGTTTGCCTCCCCGCTCCTCTCTCTCTCCCCCTTCCCCTATGTTCGTCTCTTTTGCCATAGAGTGTAGAAAACAATCAACAAAACTAAAAAGCAGCCTGTGGAGTGGGAGAAGATATTTGCAAATGGCATGTCCAATAAAAGTTTAGTATCCAAAATCCATAAAGAACTTACCAAACTCAACACCCAAAAAACAAATAATCCAGTTAAGAAATGGGCAGAAGACATGAATAGACATTTTTCTGAAGAAGACATCCAGATGGCCAACAGACACATGAAAAGATGCTCAACATCACTGATCATCAGGGAAATACAAATCAAAACTACAATGAAATACCACCTCACACCTGTCAGAATGGCTGAAATTAACAACACAAAAAAAACAGCTATTGGCGAGGATGTGGAGAAAGGGGGACCCTTTTGCACTGTTGGTGGGAATGCAAACTGGTGCAGCAACTCTGCAAAATAGTATGGAGAGTCCTCAAAAAGTTAAAAATAGAGCTACCCTATGATCCAGCAATCGCCCTACCAGGTATTTACCCAAAGGATACAAAAATACTGATTTGAAGGGATACATGCATCCTGGTGTTTATACCAGCATTATCAACAATAGCTGAATTAAGGAGAGCGGATATGTCCGAGTGATGAATGCATAAAGATGTCTCATCTCTTTGTTTCCTCCTTTATTTTAGATTATTTTTATGGTTCCATTTTATCTCATTCATTGGCTTATTTTCTTATTTTAGTGTTATTCTAAGATTTACAGTATACCTTATCTCAGTTTATGTTCAAATATACTACCTAACATATAAGAATGTTAAAATAGTATATTTCCATTTCCCTTCCAACTTTTGTGTGATTGCTGTCATATGTTTTACTTTTATATGTTATGAACCCCACAACGTATCTTCTTTTGCTCCAAACAATCCATTATCTTTTAATGAGACTGAAAATATGAGTCTTTTATATTTATCCACATATTTTCTATTTCTAGTGCTCATCATTCTTTGGTGTAGATACAATTTCCATCTGGTATTATTGTGCTGCCTGAAGAAATTCCTTTAACATTTCTTACATTACTGGTCTGAAAATGATATATTCCTTTTGCTTTTGTATGCCTCAACTAAAAAAGTCTTTACTTTCAATTTAAAAAATGTTTTATTTGTATATGTAAGATGTACATAATATCTATCATAATTAGGGACACCTGGGTGGCTCAGTTGGTTAAGCGTCAGACTTCAGCTCAGGTCATGATCTCAGGGTCCTGGGATGGAGCCCCAGGTCTAGCTCCCTGCTCAGCGGGGAGTCTGCTTCTCCCTCTCCCTTCGCCCCTCCCCCCTGCTTGTGCTCTCTGTCAAATAATAAAATCTTTTAAAAAAAATCTATCATAATTCATAAGTGTACAATTAGGTGGTATTAAATACATTCACAGTGTTGTGTAACCATCACCACTAGCTATATCCAAAACTTTTTCATCACCTCCAACAAAAACCCTGTAGTCATTAAACAATAACTCTTCCTCTCCTTTCTCCAGCCTCGGATTAACCTCTGTTCCGTCTCAGTGAGTCTGCCTATTTTAGGTACCTCATATAAAAGGATTCATACACCATTTCTCCTTTTGTGTCTGGCTTACTTCTTTTAGCATAATGTTTTCAAGTTATATCCATGTTATAGCATATATCAAAATTTCATTCCCTTTTCTAGCTAAATAATATTCCATTGTATGTATATACCACACTTTAGTTATCTGCATTTTAGTTTGATGGACACTTGGGTTGCTTTCACCTTTTGACTATTGTGAATAATGCTACTATGAACATGGGCGTACAAATATCTGAGTCCAGGCCTTCAGTTCTTTTGGATTTATACCTAGGAGTGGTGTTGCTGGATCATATGGCAATTCTCTGTTAAACCTTCTGAGAAACTTCCAAACTGTTCTTTGGAAAAGTGGCTTTACCATTTTATACTCCCATCAGCGATGCATGCAGGTTCCATCCCATTTTCTCCACATCCTCACCAGCGCTTGTTTTTTTTTTCTCTCTCTCTCTGTGTCTGTGTGATTTAATATAATAGCCATCCTTATGAGGGGATGTGAAGTGGTATCTTATTATAGTTTTGATGTGTGGTTTCTCTAATGACTAGTGAGATTGAGCATCATTTCATGTGTTTATTGGCTATTTGTACATCTTTGGAGAAATGTCAATTCAAATCCTCTACTAAGGTTTTAGATTGTCTTGTCATTGAGTGGAGGAATTCTTCAATTTTTGATAGTATCCTTTGATGCGGTCTTAATTTTGATGACATCTATCTTTTTTCATTCTATTTTTGCCTGATTTTGGTGTCATATCCTTGAATTTGCTGCCAAATCCAATGTCATGAAGATTTTCTTCAGTGTTTTCTTCTAAGAGTTTTATAGTTTCAGTTAACTTTAGGACTTTGATCCATTTTCAGCTAATTTTATAAATGGTGTAAGGTAAGGGTCCAGTTTCATTCTTTTGCATGTGGGTATTTAAGTTTTCCCAGCATGATTTGTTGAAGACTGTCCTTTTCCATTGAATGGTTTTGGTACCCTTTTTGAAAATCAATGTACTATATGTGTGAAGTTTTATTCTTGGACTCTCTATACTATTCCATTGGTCTCTGTATGTCTGTCCTGATGCCATTGTCATGCTGTTATAACTACTGTAGCTTTGTAGTAAATTTTCAAAGTTGGTTAGTGCGACTCCTCCAACTTTCTTCTTTTTCAAGATTGTTTTGGTTATTTGGGCCCCCTTGCGATTCCATACGAATTTGACGATTGGCTTTTCCATTTCTGCAAAGACTACTGAAATTTTGATAGGGACTGCATTGAATCTGTAGATTGCTTTGGGTAGTGTTAACATTTAACAATATTAAGTATTCTTTTTTTTTTTTTTTTAAGAGTGTGAGCAGGGGTAGGGGGAGGGGCAGAGAGAGAGAGAGAATCTTAAGCAGGCTCCATGCTCAGCGCAGAGCCTGACATGGGGATCGATCTCATAACCCTGAGATCATGACCAGAGCCCAAATCAAGAGCCACCCGGGTGCCTGAACAATATTAAGTATTGTTATCCATGAACACGGGATGTCTATTTATTTCTGTTTTTAATTTCTCTCATCAATATTTTATAGTTTCAGTATACATCTTTCATTTCTTTGGTTAAATAACTATTTTATTCTTTTTAATGCTATTGTAAATGGCATGGCTTTCCTAATTTCCTTTGCAGATTGTTAATTGCTGGTGTATAGCAATACAACTGATTTTTAGGTGCTGATCTTATACCCTGCCACTTTGCTGAATTGATTTATTAGCTGTAATAGCTTTCTTGTGGATTGTTTGACATTTTCTCTATATAGGATCATGTCATCTGTGAATAGAGATAGTTTTCTCTGTTCCTTTCTAATTTGGATACCTTTTATTTCTTGTCTCATAGGTCTGGCTAGAACTTCCAGTACAAAGTTGAACAGCAGTGAAAGTGGGCATCCTTGTTTCACTCCTCACCCTAAAGCTTTCAAGCTTTGATCATTGCATATGAGGTTAACTGTGGGATTTTCATAAGCACCATTTATCATGTTGAGAAATTTTCTCCCTATTTCTAGTTTCTGAGAGTTTTTATCATGAAAGTGTGTTGGATTGTCAAATGCCTTTTCTGCACTAATGGAGATGATCATGTGGGGGTTTTCCCCCCTCTTTCCTTCTGGTAATGTGATGTATTACATTTATTTTCTTATGTTGAACCACTCTTGCATTCCTGGTATGAGGCCCATTTGGTCATGGTGAATAAGCCTTTTAATGTGCTGTTGGGTTTGATTTGTTAATATTTTGTTGAGAAGTTTTGCATATATATTCATAAAGAATATCGGTCTGCAAATTTCTTGTGATGTTTTTAACTGGCTTTGGTATCAGAGTGATGCTGGTCTCTTAGAATGAGATAGGAAGTGTTCCCTTCTTTTCAATTTCTGGAAAAATTTGAGGATTGGTGTTAAATCTTCGTTTAGTAGAATTCACTGGGGAAGCCAACTGGTCCAGATCTTTGTTTGTTGGGAGCTTTATCATTACTTATTTAATCTCTTTACTTGTTAGAGGTCTGTTGAGATTTTCTATTTCTTGAGCCAGTTTTAAGTAATTTGTATATTTTAAGGAATTGGTCCATTTTTTTCCAGACTATATAGTTTGTTGGCATGGAGTTCTTCATAGTATTCACTTGTAATCCTTTTTATTTCTATAAGGTCATTATTGAATGTCTTTACTTTCATTTTCAATTTAATTATTTGTCTCTTTGTCAGTCTAAGGTTTTGTCACTTTTGCCCATCTTTTCAAAGAACCAACTTTTGGTTTTATTGATTTTTTGTTTTTCCATTTTCTACTTTGTCTCCTCTCTAATTTTTATTATTTTATTCATTAAGCTACATTTGTGTTTAGCTTGCTCTTCTTTTTCTAGTTCCTTAAGGTGTAAGTTATTATTGATTTGAGATCTTTCTTCATTTTTTTTTTAAGTAAGCTCCAGGCCCAGCATGGAGCCCAACACAGGGCTCAAACTCACAACCTTGAGATCAAGACCTAAGCTAAGATCAAAAGTCGGATGCTTAACCTACTGAGCTACCCAGGCACCTCAAGATCTTTCTTCATTTTTTTTTTAAGATTTTATTTATTTGACAGAGAGACACAGCGAGAGAGGGAACACAAGCAGGGGGAGTGGGAGAGGGAGAAGCAGGCTTCTTGTGGAGCAGGGAGCCTGATGCGGGGCTCGATCCCAGGACCCCGGGATCATGACCTGAGCTGAAGGCAGACACTTAATGACTGAGCTACCCAGGCACCCCTGGCCATTATTTATTTTTACCATCTTTTTCTGTTTTCCATCTTTCTCCTGACACTCTAACTACACATATGTTCAGCTACTTAATGTTGTCTTATAATTCACTGATGCTGTTTTTCCCGTCTTTTTTGTTGTTGTTGTTGATAGTTTCTATTGCTGTATTCGAGGTCACTAATTTTTTCTTCTGCAGTGTCCAGTGTGCTGTTCATCACAACCAGTGTATTTTGTATCTCAGACACCGTAGTTTTCATTTTTGTAATTTTGGCTTAGGTCTTCTTTATATCTTCCATTTTTTCTCTCAACCTGTTCATGGTTTCCTTTACTTTTTTGGATATATAGAATATAACCACTTTTTAAACATTCTTATCTACTAATTCTATCATCTAAATAATTCTTGGGTCTGTTCCTATTGATGGATTTTGCTCTCCTTTGTGGGTCATATTTTCCTGCTCCTTCACATGCCTGGTCATTTTTATTGGATTCCAGACACTGTGTATTTTACACTGTTGGATGTTTAGTATCATTTGTATTCCTTTAAATATTCTTGAGCTTTGTCCTGTGACAGTTACTTGGAAATAGTTGGGATCTTTTCAGGGATTACTTTTATGCTTTATTAGATGGATCCAGAACGTCCTTTCATCTATGGCTAATTTGCCCCTACTATTGAGGGGCAAATTTCTAAGAACTCTAATTGATGCGTCATGTGTTAGGTCTTTTTATTCTGGTATTGAGAGTATGAAATATTCCTGGCTATGTGTGAGCTCTGTGGATTGTTCTGCCTGCTCCTTTCTGCCAGTTCTTTCTTTGGCCTATCAAACTATCAAGTTTCTCATACATATGTACTAAAGTCAAAGGTGAACATTAGCAGATCTTCAGTGATCTCTTTCTCTCTGAAATTCTCTTCTTTTACTCTATCCCACAATTCTAGGCATTCCAAGGAAATTCTGGGTTCTGTTTTGATATGTTCTCTCTGATCCATGGTTTGGAAACGCTCTACACATTGTAACTTGGGGCAGTTGTGGGGCTTACTTCATTAGTTTTCCTTCTCTCAAAGATCACTGTCCTGTGCCGCCTGTTGTCTGCCTGAGACCTGTTGCTTCATATATTTTATATGTTTTAGTTGTTTAAGGTGCGAGGGTTAATCTTCTCTTTATTGCTTTTGTCAGACATGACATTTTATCAGTCTATTAATATTTTTTTAGTTCATTAATATTTAATGTAATTATTGATATGGTTGGATTTAGGTTGGTTATTTTGCTCTTTGTTTCCTATTTGTCCATCTGTATTTTGTTTCTCTTTTCCTGATTTCTTTTAGTTAATCAAATAGTTTTTAGTATTCCATTTTAATTCCTCTTATTGACTTTTTTAGTTATACCTTTTGCATTTTATTATTTTTTAAGTATTTGCTTTAGGGATTACAATATACATGCTTAACTTTTCACAACCTGCCTAGTTATTAATATTTTACCAGTTCTCAAAGATATAAAAATATTGCAACCATAGAGGTCCATTTACCCATCACCCATATTTTATGTAGTAGTTGTTACAGGTATTAGATCTTCATATATCAGAAACCCCACTATGCAATGTTGAGTTTTCCACTCAGTTATAGGTATATTAATGAAATGAAATTTTATTAATGAAATTTAGAGAAAAGTCTTTTATATTTAATCCATTGACAACTGTATTAGTTATCTATTGCTGCATAGCAAGTTACCTCATATCTTAAAACAATAATAAACATTCCACAGGTTCTGTGAGGCAGGAATCAGAATTGGCTTAGCTGGGTGATTCTGGCTTGTAGTTTCTTATGAGATTACAGTCAAAATATTGGCCAGGGCTGCAGTCATTTGAAGGGGTGCCTCAAGCTGGAAGATCTGCTTCTACGTTCTTACATCAAAGCATATTGATACCTGTTACTTGCCATATGGGCCTCTCCATAAGCTGCTTGAGTGCTCTCATGACATGGCATCTGACTTCTCCCAATGTGAATGTTCTGAGAAAGATGGAAGTGAAAGGTTTTTGTGTGTGTGTGTGTGTGTGTGTTTTTATAAATTGAGATATAATTCTCATACTGTAAAATTCACACTTTTTAGAAAAAAAGATTTTATTTGTCAGAGAGAGAGAACACAAGCAGGGGGAATGGCAGGCAGAAGGAGAAGCAGGCTCCCCGCTGAGCAAGGAACCTGTTGCAGAACTTGATCCCAGAACCCTGGGATCATGACCCGAGCCGAAGGCAGACACTTAACTGACTGAGCCACCCAGCCGTCCCTAAAATTCACACTTTTAAAGTGAATAGTTCAGTGGATTTTTAGTATATTCACAAAGCTATGGAATCACCACTGTGGTTTAATTCCAGAATATTTTCATCACCCTAAAAGGAAACCCTGCACCTATTAACTGTTACTCCCATTTCACTCTTCCCCTGGCAACCAGTAATCTCCTTTCTGTCCCTATGGATTTGCCTATTTTTGACTTTTGATATAAATGAAACAGTATTTTATGTGACCTTTTGTGTCTGGTTTCTTCTATTTAGCATAGTGTTTTCAAGGCTTATCCATGTTGTATTCTGTGTCAGCACTTCACTCCTTTTTATTACTAAATAACGTTCCATTGTATGGATACTCATTTTGTTTATCCATTTGAACATTTGGGTCATCTCCCTTTTTTTGGCTATTATGAATAGTGCTACTGTGAACATTTGTGTACAAGTTTTTGTGTGGCTATATATTTTTTAAATTCTCTTGTGTATATATCCACTAGTGGAATTGCTAGATCATATGGCAACTCCATGTTTTACTTTTTGTGGAACTGCCAAACTGTTCTCCAAAACAGCTGCACCATTTTATAGTCCCACTAGCAATGTATGAGAGTTCCAGTTCTCCACATCCTTGCTGTTATTGTCTGTTTTTATTTATTTTTTATTGTCATCCTAGTGGATGTGAAGTGGTATCTCATGACTGATTTGTATTCCCCTGATGATTAATGGTGTTGAGCACCCTTTCATGAACTTATTGTCCATTTATTTATCTTCTTTGGAGAAATGTCTATTCAAATCTTTTGCCCACATGAGTATTTGGATTTTTCTTTTTTATGGTTGAGTTCTCCAGGTTGTAAGCGTTCTTCAAATGTTCTGGATACTAAACATTTATCTGTGATTTACAATAATTTCTCCAATTTCTTGGGCTGTGTTTTTACAATATTGGTTGTGTCTTTAAAGCACAAATGTTGGGGTGTCTCGGTGGCTCAGTCATTAAGTGTCTGCCTTCGGCTCAGGTCATGATCTCAGGGTCCTGGGATCGAGCCCCGCATCGGCTCCTTGCTCCGTGGGAGGCCTGCTTCTCCCTCTCCCACTCCCCCTGCTTGTGTTCCCTCTCTCGCTGTGTTCTCTGTCAAATAAATAAATAAAATCTTTTTTTTTTAAAGATTTTATTTATTTATTTGAGAGAGAGAATGAGATAGAGAGAAAGCACGAGAGGGGGGAGTCAGAGGGAGAAGCAGACTCCCTGCTAAGCAGGGAGCCTGATGCGGGACTCGATTCCGGGGCTCCAGGATCATGACCTAAGCCGAAGGCAGTTGCTTAACCAACTGAGCCAGCCAGGCTCCCTAAATAAATAAAATCTTAAAAAAAATAATAAAGCACAAATGTTCTGGGGCACCTGGGTGGCTCAGTTAAGCGTCTGGCCTTCGGCTCAGGTCATGATCCCAGGGTCCTGGGATCTCTGCTCCGCGGGAAGCCTGCTTCTCCCTCTCCCACTCCCCCTGCTTGTTTCCTCTCTCGCTGTGTCTCTCTCTGTCAAATAAATAAAATCTTTAAAAAAAAAATAAAGCACAAATGTTTCAAATATTGATGAAGTCCAGTTACCTATGTTTTCCTTGATTGTGTGTATTTTAGGTGTTATTTCTCAAAAATTCAAGCTCAATCCAAGGTCATGAAGATTTATGCCTATGTTAGTGTCTTTAATGACCTTGCTTTGGAAATCTTACACTATCACTTCATATTCTGGTGGTCAAACAGACCAGTCCTGATGATGGGGGAGGGGGCTACATAGGGGACATTAATAGTAGAGAGAAAGGATCACTGGAGACCATTTTGAAATTACTAGACTGACTGAATTCCTGTAAATCTGAATTCCCATTTGGTCTCATTTCCCTTGACCTGAAGAACTTCTTTTAGTAATTCCTGTAATGCAGGTCTGCTGCTGCTGACTCCTTTTATCTGAAAATGTCGATATTTCACCTGCGTTTTCAAGAATATTTCCTCTTGGTAATAGAATTCTGGGTTGACATGTTTTATTTTCATACGTTTAAAGAGATTATCCCATTGTCTTCTAGTCACTGTGACTTCTGATGAGAAGCTTGCAGTATTTCATATAATTGAATTTTTTTAAATGTAATGTGTCATTTTTGTTCCCATCATGATTTTCTATTTTTAGTTTCCATCAACTTGACAATGAAGTCCTTAGGTACAGCTTTCTTTCTTGGGTTTTTTTTTTTTTTTGTCACATTGCTCTTTTATTTTTTAATTAAAAAATTTTATTAACATATAATGTATTTGTTTCAGGGGTACAGGTCTATGATTCATCAGTCTTACACAATTCACAGTGCTCACCGTAGCACATACCCTCCCCAGTGTCCATCACCCAGCCACCCCATCCCTCCCACCCCCCTCCACTCCAGCAACCCTCAGTTTGTTCTCTATGATTGAGTCTCTAATGGTTTGTCTCCTTCTCTGGTTTCATTTTGCTTCATTTTTCCCTCCCTTCCCCTATGATCCTCTGTCTTGTTTCTCAAATTCCTCATATCAGTGAGATCATGATACTTGTCTTTCTCTGATTGACTTATTTCGCTTAGCATAATTCCCTCTAGTTCCATCCACGTCGTTGCAAACGGCAAGATTTCAGGTTTTTTTTTGATGGCTGCATGATATCCGTTGTGTATATACACCACATCTTCTTTATCCATTCATCTGTTGATGGACATCTTGGCTCTTTCCATAGTTTGGCTATTATGGACATTGCTGCTATAAACATCGGGGTGCATGTGCCCCTTCAGATCACTACATTTGTATCCTTGGGGTAAATACCCAGTAGTGCAATTGCTGGGTGGTAGGGTAGCTCTATTTTCAACTTTTTGAGGAAACTCCATACTGTTTTCCAGAGTGATGCACCAGCTTGCATTCCCACCAACAGTGTTAGGAGGGATCCTGGCCAACATCTGTTGTTTCCTGAGTGGTTAATTTTAGCCATTCTGACTGGTGTGAGGTAATATTTCATTTTGGTTTTGATTCGTATTTCCCTGATGCCAAGTGATGTTGAGCACTTTTTCATGTGTCTTTTGGTCATTTGGATGTCTTCTTTGGAGAAATGTCTGCTCATGTCTTCTGCCCATTTCTTGACTGGATTATTTGTTCTTTGGGTGTTGAGTTTGGTAAGTTCTTTATAAATTTTGGATAGTAGGCCTTTATCTGATATGTCATTTGCAAATATCTTCTCCCATTCTGTCAGTTGTCTTTTGGTTTTGTTGACTGTTTCCTTTGCTGTGCAAAAGCTTTTTATCTTGATTAAGTCCCAAAAGTTCATTTTTGCCCTTGCTTCCCTTGCCTTTGGCAATGTTTCTAGGAAGAAGTTGCTGCAGCTGAGGTCAAAGAGGTTGCTGCCTGGGTTCTCCTCTAGGTTTTTGCTGGATTCCTCTCTCACATTTAGGCCTTTCATCCATTTTGAGTCTATTTGTGTGTGTGGTGTAAGGAAATGGTCCAGTTTCATTCTTCTGCATGTGGCTGTCCAATTTCCCCAACACCATTTGTTGAAGAGACTGTCTTTTTTCCACTGGACATTCTTTCCTGCTTTGTCGAAGATTAGTTGACCGTAGAGTTGAGGGTCCATTTCTGGGCTCTCTATTCTGTTCCATTGATCTATGTGTCTGTTTTTGTGCCAGTACCATACTGTCTTGATGATTATAGCTTTGTAATAGAGCCTGAAGTCTGGAATTGTGATGCCGCCAGCTTTGGTTTTCTTTTTCAACATTCTTCTGGCTATTCAGGGTCTTTTCTGGTTCCATACAAATTTTAGGATTATTTGTTCCATTTTTTTGAAAAAAGTGGATGGTATTTTGATAGGGATTGCCTTAAATGTGTAGATTGCTCTGGGCAGCCTAGACATTTTCACGATATTTGTTCTTACAATCCATGAGCATGGAACCTTTTCCCATTTCTTTGTGTCTTCCTCAATTTCTTTCATGAGTATTCTATAGTTTTCCGAGTACACATTCTTTGCTTCCTTGGTTAGATTTATTGCTAGGTATCTTACGGTTTTGGGTGCAATTGTAAATGGGATCGGCTTCTTAATTTCTTTTTCCTCTGTCTCATTGTTGGTGTATAGAAATGTAACTGAATTCTGTGCATTGATTTTATATCCTGGCACTTTACTGAATTCCTGTATGAGTTCTAGCAATTTTGGTGTGGAGTCTTTTGGGTTTTCCACATAGAATATCATGTCATCTGCAAAGAGTGAGAGTTTGACTACTTCTTTGCCGATTCAGATGCCTTTTATTTCTTTTTGTTGCCTGACTGCTGAGACTAGGACTTCTAGTACTATGTTGAATAGCAGTGGTGATAGTGGACAACCCTGCCGTGTTCCTGACCTTAGGGGAAAAGCTCTCAGTTTTTCCCCATTGAGAATGGTATTCACTGTGTGTTTTTCATAGATGGCTTTTATGATATTGAGGTATTTACCCTCCATCCCTTCACTGTAAAGAGTTTTAATCAAGAAAGGATGCTTTGTTAAATGTTTTCTGAATCTATTAAGAGGCTCCTATGGTTCTTGTTCTTTTATTTATGTAGTAAATCACATTGATTTGCAGATGTTGAACCAACCTTGCAGCCCAGGAATAAATCACACTTGGTTGTGGTGAATAATCCTTTTAATGTACTGTTGGTTAGTATTTTGGTGAGAATTTTTGCATCCATGTTCATCAGGAATATTGGTCTGTAATTCTTTTTGGTGGGGGTTCTTGTCTGGTTTTGGGATCAAGGTAATGCTGGCCTCAGAGTTTCTCTTTTTTGGAACAGCTTCAGAGGAATAGGTATTTTTCCTCTCTGTTCTTTAGATTAGGTGTCTATTGCTCTTTTTCAGAGTTAAGAAACTGGATCAGTCCAGGCCAAATTTGTTTATCCTATTCATTTACTATAGTTGCTTTCACACTGCAGTGGCAGAAATGAGTAGTTGTAATGGACTTTTGGCCTTCAAAGCCACTAGTACTATGAGCCTTTGCAGAAAAGTGTTTCCCAGCCCCTGCTTTTTTTTTTCAAGCTTAATGATCCTTTAACATGTCACCTACAGTATGCTGTTAATCCCACTTATTGAATTTACTTCAGGTATTATATTCTTCAGTTTTAGAATTTTATTTGGTCCATTACTTTTGCTCTGCTGATAATTCCTATGTGTGCATTCATTATAAGCTTATTTTCCCTTATATTCTTTGGCATCATTATAATAGTTGATTTTAAAATCCTGGATGTTAATTTTAACATCTGGGTCATCTCCAAGTCAGTTTCCATTAATTACCTTTTCTCTTTGGTATGGACGACGTTTTTCTGTTTTTCATTATGTGTAATAATTTTGAATTATATCCTAGATATTGTGGATAATACATTGTAGAGATTCTGCTGAAGAATATTTTTGAAACAGGCACTTAACTTGGCCGAATTCAGACTTTAAAACTTTGATTCCTCTGTGGTGGGCAGCAGTTATTTCTTTTTAGTTGTTTTAGCTGGCTGCTTGGAGTCTGCTCTATAAGTGTGTATTTAGAAATTAAAGATTTAGGCAGAGTTTATACATAGAACATGGGGAGCGCTCTCTCTCCTTTCTGGGATTTTTAATCTCCTTTCTGGATTTTTAAGGTGCTGGGGTCATTCTAAACCGTTTCCTTTGGTTATTGAAGCTAAGATTGCAGGTTTCAATCCAGGTTTTAACTACCCCACATGGTGGCAACTGGGGCCTGTCCTCAGGCAAAAAGCCATAAAAATGGGAACTCAGTGACATTTCCTTCCAGCTGTCAACTCCTGTCCAGTTTCTCTTGAGTTTGGTTGCTCTTCACTGTCTTAAGGTAGTTTTCCTCATTTTGTTGAGAATTTATAGTTGTCATTTGTGGGAGGGTTGGATGAATAGAAGCTCTTCCACCATTAGAAGTAGAAGCTTCTTCATTGCTTTGTAAAAGACACTTTATATTTTAAAGTTATTTATAGCAGGAGGATTGGCTTGAATTATAGCCCATCATTGCTGGAGATCAGAACAGCAACTGAGTTGTTTTCATTTATTTTTATGGTTTGTTGTTTTGTTTTAAAGACAGCAATGGGGGATTCATAATTTTAACATTAAAATCTGGTTGCTTCAGATGCCTCAAAGAGATTTTTTTGTTTGGTCCTGGCCCCTCCTTCCTAGGGACTCCTGTGTACAAGACCATACTCTTATTAGTCAGTAGTAGTCCACACTGCCACAACATTCCTGGGAGGAAGGTCTCTGCATATGCCTCTGGACAGCAGCTGAGTCAGAATGGCCCAGGCAGCCCAAACTCCAACTCTTCCCTGCCTAATAGGGTTGGTGGTCCCTCACCTCCAGCAGGAGGCTGCACAGTCCTCTGGTTTATAGACACCCCTCTCTCCCTTTTGTTTAAGCCACACAAGTCACATCTACAACACCTGGGTGTGATCACCTTCTGATAAGCTGGGCAAGGAGACAGGAAGATCTGAGGCAAATTGACCTTAAAACTTCTTTTCCTGGTATATAAAATGGATTTAAAAAAAAAATCGGCCTTGCCTGTATCATGAGGTTTTATTAAAAATATGAGGTGATTACTATTTTGGCCCACAAACATGGACTATGCACTGGATTTGGGAAGACCAGGGCAGAGGTGGTTGCAACAATCATTACTTGCTTTGGGCAGTGGTTAGATTTAAAATGTTTTGGGGCTAGTTGGTCAGTCAGCCATCACGGAGTGTCTAATGACTCAGCTGTATTTTCGGAGGGTGGTGACTATCTGTACTTCTGAGTTGGAGAGTAAGTACAGGGGTGATCTTGGAGGCCTGGTGAGTTCCTCTGTAAAACTGGTGACAGTAATGGCCCTCACCTCAGAGGACTCTTGTGAGGTGGTCCTGATGACTGGTGTGTGGCTATCATTTGCCAAGGCTCTCCGCATCAGAATTCCCCGTGTTGGATTTAACTATGCGTCCTAGCGTTCTGAGCTCTCTCTGGATCATGGTTGTGTTTTCTCCTTGCTTCAGGTCCTCCTCCAATTTGTTACGCCTGGCAGTCATGTCCTCAGCCGCACTGTCAAGGGAAATACTGGGTGGGGCTGAGGACAAAGGCCAGGGCTGCTCCTCTCAGTTACTGCCGGGCCATTCCTTTGCTTATTTGGAACAGGGTCATTTAACAAGTTATTAATCTACTTCGTCAATGATACCTCAGCCCTGACTTCCCCACCTTGTCCCTGAGAATAATTTTCCAAATGCTTTGCTGAATCTACTTTTTTTTTTTTTTTTAAAGATTTTATTTATTTATTTGACAGAGACACAGTGAGAGTGGGAACACAAGCAGGGGGAGTGGGAGAGGGAGAAGCAGGCTCCCCACTGAGCAGGGAGTCCGATGCGGGGCTCGATCCCAAGACCCCAGCATCATGACCTGAGCCGAAGGCAGATGCTCAACGACGGAGCCACCCCGGCGGCCCCGCCCTTACTTTCTACTGACTCTGGCTCTTGTCCCTCTTCTATCTCGTGGACTGACTTCAGCCAAGTGGCTCAGAATGACACTGCTCTTTATTTTAAAACAGACTGGGAGTTTGAATCTTTTGTTCCAAGGCTGTTCAAGAAAAGCCTACAGATTTGGGAACTAATACAAGCCCACAATGACTGATGGAGTGGTTAACTTTTCCCTCAAAACAAGCAGCAGGACTCTAAAGTACATGAAGTAAAAGGAGGCATAGGTAGCGTTTATTACGGAAAAAACCCCACAAAAACAAAAACATCACCATTGGTCTGTTTGCAGAATCCGGTTAGAGGTTGATACCCTTGGCCTTAGGTGGCCAAGATGTTAAGGACATATCAGGCAGAACCTGTCCCAACTGAATTACTGCAAAGAATAAGTAAGTAAGTGGCCTCTTGTAAGCGCCTCTGTGTTCTGTGCTGAGGACACATCACGTTTCTGTTGGGAGCATTCTACTCAGTCCAGGCTGCAAAAAATTAAGGCCTACATTGACCTCATAGAGAATGGCTCAAGGAGGCCACTCCTTAAACTTAACCAGGGCGAGGCTCACCGCTGGGTCCTGCCCGGACATCCCAGAACTTGCAGATGTGGAAAACTGCTACACACGCTCACCCATCATCCCTGCTTTGTACCAAGTCCTTCAGTATGCACAGGAAAATGTCAAGACCCTGGACTGGCCTGGTTTTATGGTAAAGATCCTATTATCTATGCAGAATCCACTCTATTTTTGAAAACCCAGACTAGGATTCAAGTGCCAGCCCTCTCTTCACCCCTCAACAGTAGAAAGAGAACCAGTTTCCTCAGTGATGAACTGGAAGCATTTATAGAAGCTGTGGTCATTTCGATAATCAAAGCATGTTTACCTGTTTAAATCTGGTAATTTTAATTGCATTCTAACTCCATGAAGACTGGTAGATTGTGTGGAGTACATCAAAACTCAACAGACCAGAGAAGTGCCTAGTATTCATTTGGTTCTAAATAAGGCACCTTTATTCCCAAGGCTCAGAGGGGCTTTATCACTAACTGCAGGCCACATGTGGCCTTGTGAGGCTAACTGCTGATGTGGGAGTCATTTTCCTACCTCTCACTATTGAGATCATCTTGGTATTGAAAGCCTTGGGGAATGTACATTTCTATCTTTAAGACGTCCCAGTTCTTTAGCTGCTCTACTGACTAAACCAGAACTCTTCTCCTCCTGTCTTTCCTTTCTCTGTTTTGGCAATTGTTCAGGTCAAAAGCTGTGGCATCACCTTTCAGTCCCCATCCTCTGCATGCAGGGTGGCAGCAGGTTCGTCCCAGCCACCTAGCCGGGGGCCCTGCTGGCGGATCAGCTTCTTGAAGACCATGGTAAAAGCCGGACCGGATGGCAGCAGGGAGACCCACTAGGGGACATCCAGTGGCACAGGACCTGATTTGCCCCTGTGGCTGTTGAAAGGAGCGGGGCAGCGGAGTGGGGGAAAGGTGTTTCTCCATTCCCCAGCCTTCTGGGTAGGCCTGGGGCTCTGGTCAAACCTGCCAACAGCCTTGGGGAGGGTGACACTCTTTCTACCACTGTCAAGCTAGCAAGACCATGACTTATCCAAACAGTGCTTTGTCATCTCAGAGGCCAGGGGTGCTCCTTCCCACATGAGCAAGTCCTTAGCCTCTTTTGAAATGAGGTGTCTGCTCTCCCCAGGAAGCCTGTTAAAGCTGGGCCCAGCTGCCCCAGGATGTGCTACTATAAACCTGCAGAAACACCCCAAACAAGCAAGCTACACCACCAATTGGAAGAGTGAGGAAATCCACGGTCTTCAGTGGAAAAGTTTCAACCACACAGGCTAAAAGTTAGATTACAAGTGCTACGCATCTCAGAAAGTCCAGGCAGGTTGAGTGAACAGTCTCATTAGAAGGTGGCTAGGTAACTTGCCTGGAGCAAGAGTGTTTGGCAAGGCAAAGGAACTGGCATTCAGAATCCCAAGGCCAGAATGCTGGCACATGGCCACCTTGCTGCCCCCCCTCCATCTCTTTGTCCTCTGGACACCCACTTCCTCTCTTTCATGCCTCACAAGGCAAAAGCCCGCTGCTTGGCAGATTTCCCACCTCCTGGTCTCAAGCCTTATTTCCTCTCCTAACTGGTTCCGTTTCCTCTGTCTTCTTGGGATCTAGTGAGAATCCCAGGACTCTGGGGGAGCTGGAGCAAGCTCATGGATTCCTCTATTTCAGGACCTCTCAGGAACACTGTTCACTTGCAAACCAGTGGCAAGTTACACAGTTCCTACTTGACAGGGGCTAGACTTCTTGGAACTTAAATGACTAGGCAGCATCCAAATCAGAGGAGCCATAAACTAAGCCTGAGTCGGCCACATGAATTTTTAATAAATACCTAAGAGCTCTATAGCACACACAAGTGATCACTATGAGAAAGCACTACATAAAGTGAGGATTTCCACAACTGAACTGCTGGCTCTTAGTAAGATTTCTAAACCATGCCACATAGAGATAATGTGCTCGGTGCTTCTTTCAGCTGTAGTTTATACATTTGGTCAGGAGCACCAGGCTTCTCCTGCACCATGGTGCAGGAAAAAGGAGCATTTATAGCCCTGCTTTCCACTTTGTCAGTCGGGTGGATCCAGTCCTACGAACGAGCATTCCCAGCTGTGCCTTTGCTATTTACAGGAAAAGCCCAGAGTCATGGACCAAAAGCTCTAGATTCCACTTGTCAAAGGTGGAATAAAATCACTTATGTCAAGGGGTTTTAAAAGCTGGGAAGCCATTAAGGAGGTGGGCCTTATGCACGTCCTTACTGGATGGAACCATAATTTTTGAACTGGGCTAAACCACAGATCCTCCCAAAAACTCTGCACGGATCTGCAACTTCCTACAGTAACAGACTTATGCTTTCAGAGACAGCCTTGGCAACCAATTATGTTCAGCCAAGATTAGTCTTCTGACTCCACCAATCAGAATACCCTGTAAATATAGATGCTCTTAAAAAAAAAAAAAAACCCAAACCCTGGTTTTTGCTCCCTAGTGGGACACTATTTGGATTGCTACCCGAATCTGTGTACCCCAAATTGCAACTCTTTGATCCCAAATAAGTAGTTGTGCTTAATTATTGCCTCCTGACAATTTCAGGTTGACACTCTCTTGAACTCAGTGCTGTGTTGCTGAATGACCTCGTGTATGGGCACCACGTTCCCCACACGTCCAGCGTGGTAAAGCACCCCTGCAACGGGCCACTGGAGTAGGGATCAGCTGTTTGGTTTTGTTCCCCGGAGCACCCAGTGCCTGACACAGCTTAAGATGAAACAACTCTAAAATTACCACCAATGGATGGGAAAGGGCTTTGAATTCCAAGGGAAATGAGGAGGAAACAAATTATGGCTGACACACTGCTGCGAGGAGGAGTAGGCCAAGTACTGTTCTGGGAGAGGCTCCATACACATGAGGAGTTAAGAGTCCGAACCTGAAGAAGTGTTCATTCAGTCTTACAAACAGGAAGCAGTCTATACATTGCACAGGAACAGAAATAATTTCTGGGTAAAAAACCTCTTACCTGGCTTATCCGTCCCTGAGGAGGGAAGAAGCCTGAGTTCTCCGGCCAGATCTGCAGGACTTATCATAGAGACTCCGGGGCAAGGCTGCCACCTGTGTTAAAAGCCATTGTTCTTGAAGTGATTTCATTGTTGGAAATTGCCAAAGCAGTGTGAGTGAAGGGAGGAGGCTGTCCAGGCCGGTATGCACTGTTAGACCAGAGGTCTGAGCCTCTACTGTCTGCCCTGCTTCTATGGAGAAGAATTGCAGTTGACATTCTTGATGAGTGTGCTTCATGTATATACAAAACGGCTACATTCCAAGGCTCTGACGTAAATGTTGGCCTTTACCAAACACAAATGTCTACATACAACACTGGATCTGGTTAGCAGTAACGTGAGAGCTGCTATGCAGACATGACAGATTCTATTTTTGACACTTTATTGACAAAACAGAACTCCCTTCCCTTCACCCTCACAGAGAACTAGTCTTTTGTTTTTCTTATGGGTAACATAACTTACCTGTTTAACCAAGGCTTGTGCTGGCATGCTACAAAGGTAATTCAGATAGTAGCCTACCCCCTCCCAAGCCCTCCAGTTCTGGTTTGAACTGTCCCTACACAAGGAATTGTGTTGCTATCTTATTCAGAAAAGCAGAAGCTGTAATAACAGTAATGGAACATACTAGGCTTTGGATAAACTTTGTTGTCCTATTCTCATTAGCTCAAATTAGAATAAAGTTACTATGAGTGAGAGTTGCAGCATTCAGTCTCTTTAGAGGAGGAAGAGCCCCGGACCAGGGAGGATGGAAGGCGGTCTGTGCTAGAACTCTTGTCAACATTCCTTGCCTAATGCAAAGACTTCTTCGAAAACCGCAGAACTCAGAGCATCTGAGAAACCAGGAAAATAAAAAAAAGATGACATAAATCTGTATCAGGCAGGGGAGGGGAGAAGACTGTAAGGAAAGACCGAAATCTTGTGCTGTAAAAGCAGCACCCCCCTCCCCCCAACCTCCACAACAGCACTACTTCCAGAACCAGGGGAAACTCTGATGTGTCCGCTGTGGTTAATTTAAAACAAAAGGAGTATTTGTGGTTCCTCTGCCAAAGTTTTAAGGACTTTGAGGACTAGCAGCTAGGGATCCAAATTACATCCAGGAGACTCATGAGGGTATTTCCCCCCCCTAAACCTGCACAGGAACAAGGATGACAAAAAATTATCTTCCTTTTGTCTGGAATTTAGTTTTTTTATGAAAAGATTAGAAAAATCAAAATGACCAACTGCCACAATAATACTTCTAACCATTATTGGCACTTACCCTTAAATGGAGTCATTTTGGAAGAGTTCCCCAGTCCCTGCCCCTTTTAATTAGCCATTAGCATCCTGGAGGGCTAAGGAAGAACAGCTGATAAGCGGCGAGCAAACAAGTGTACCTTTGGTCTTCACCAAATCCAGAGGTTGTTTTGAGTTCTGTGGACAATGGAAGCTTCAGTTCTTTGACATCTCTAGGACTGAAATGAACCAGAGCCACAGGTGACCTTGTCTGGAGACAGACAGGGTCTTCCCATCCATCTTCTGGAACAGGCAGAGCAGGTAGGAGGTGACGGGAGCTCTGTGTGGTACCAACAACCAAAAGTGAAGATGAGGTGACAAAGGCTAGAAAGGAGTCATTTATTAAAAAACAAAAACAAAACCAACAAAACAACAAAAAACAAAAACAGCCCTCAGCAGAATTTGAAGACACAACAGAGGAACGCACCCTCCTGATCGCTTTATGACCTCATGACCGCGCGACACGCACTGCCTATGAGCTCTGTCCATGGAGAAGCACAGCACACCAGTTCATTGCACAGGTCAAAGCAGAGGCAGGTCACCTGCTGAAGGGAGAGAGCGGGACATGTGGGCCTTTCTCCCACCTCTGCTGTCAGGTAGCCAGGCTTCTCTCAGCCTCTACAATGGGCCATTTTTTATCAGGCCGGGGCTGCTGAGACAAAAGCAAGCTGACACGATCAGACTAGTTATACCAGAACGCTGGCTCTCCAGCAAAGACCACAGCACACGGTCAAATTCTAAGGGGACAGAGCAGCTTGCTGTGCCTGGAATGTAGGGCCCAGCTCAGAGGGGCATCGGACATTTGTCCCCAATACCCAGTTGTCACCACAGGTAAACCAAGACTATAATCACAACAGCAAGGACAGGATCATGTTGCTTTTTCCTTTTTTTTCTTCAAGGAGTGAGGGCATGGAAAATACAGCACACCAATGAAACAAAAGGCCAAAAAAAAAAAAATACAAAAACAATAGAAAATAGAAAAATGTATTTACAAGTAGTACATTACTATGATCAGAAAGCACAAAGACACCTGCTGCTATATTACATGCATTGGTTCAAGAAGAAACTACTAAAAACCCTGCAAGGGAGAAGCCTGTAAAAACAAAACAAAAGGGCCAAAAAGTTTGAACTTTTCATCCCTAATTGGCTACACTGATCAAAACCAAACGAGAGCCCCCGGAAGTCCATGAGTATATCAGTACGAATACTATACTGGTTTTTAACTGCACGTTCAGTTGTGGAGGGGAGAGACAGCAGCGTATCCATATACAAGGAAGCCGGAGTAAACTGCTCTACATGCTAAAAATTACAGCAAGTCCCTGTCTGCTACACAGCATGATCTTAGCAGGTTTTAATTCTTGTTTATTCATATATATTGATGTGTGCGTGTGTGTATGTATAAAAACCGTGCCCTTGTTCACTGCCAACACAACATCTGGGTGGACATGAACTCATTACAACAAATTCTTGTGTATGTTGTAAGAAGTCACTCAATGTCTGTGGATTTAATAAGTCACTTCACACCACAGAAAATATTTAATAAATCCAGAAAAAGGAAAGAATATAACGACAGAAGCTCTTCTGTCTCAGTTCTCTGAAACGGAGTCCCCCATAGGAAACTGGTCCCAAAGTTCTTGAGGGTTCACTGAAGAAACTTCGGTTTGCTAATATTTTTCATCCTTTTAGTGTTCAAAAGGTAGAGAACGACTCCTCGCCGTGGTCAGTTTTAAACAGTCATATCTCCAACCCCCACAGGTAACAGTCTGGTGCAGGTTCATAAAAACGGGGGAGGAAGGAGCGCTGGGGAGGGCCTGTCACTTCAGGAGGGGATCCGCCTCTACAACGGCAGGAAGAGAAAGAACCAAGCAGGGCTCCAGCACCTCGCTCCTGCAAACAAGCTCCCTGCAAACGCAAAATCCAGTCACACGTCAGTTCCTTATACAGGTACATCTCCAAGTACCAGGCCAGCTCTAAGAGGAAACAAAACCACGCGTTGACAGAAAAGGACTCAGATGGCCATTCTGGTCACTCTCTGGGATCCATCATACTTCCAGGAATCGGGAGCTGCTGGACTTGGAGTGGAATGGCTCAGACCACATTCGCCGAAGGTCACCCTGGGGAAGAAGGAACTTTACTAAGTTATGGATTTAAACATGAGCCACACACATCTATGAGTCCTTTCTGATTCTAGATCTCAGATTAGACAGCTTCTGTGGAGAATCAAAGAACATTCAAATTTTACTCACTGAAAAGTAACCCACCATTCCTTGAAGAACTCACTAAAAAAGCTCTTAGGCCCCTCTAGCAAAGAAGGGTGTGAGTTCTATCATTTATGGGTGAGATGCTAAAGCCAAGTTAGTTTACCTCTCTGCTTCCTCCTCTATAAAACGGGGATAATACAAATCTTGTAAATCAGGTAATGCTTCAAGTCTAGCTATAATCATATATTTCTTAAATATCTCCCAATTTTTTTTTTAAGATTTTATTATCTGACAGCACAAGCAGGGGTAGTGGCAGGCAGAGGCAGAGGGAGAAGCAGGCTCCCCGAAGAGCAGGGGGAACCCGATGTGGGACTCGATTCCAGGACCCTGGGATCATGACCTGAGCTGAAGGCAGTCGCTTAATCAACTGAGCCCCCCAGGTGCCCAATATCTCCAAATTTTAATGCTGAGTATTAAAAAAGCTATTAGGTGACAATATGGTGCTGCTTTTAAGGGAAGTCTCTGTAGCTGGGCTCTAGGGATTTCAGTTAGTTCACCCATCACTGGGAGGCATAGTAGTCTAACTCCCTAGCATTTTCTGCCAGTGGCTGCAACAGGCTGGAAGAAGTTGCTAATACCAGGTGAGCAAAGACTCACCGACCCACCATCAAGGTCAAGAGCTCCGGGGGCAGACCCACCTCTGGCAAGGAGAATACATACCCAAGTCCAGGGTCAATGCCAAGTTACTGCTTTCACAGGTTTCTAACTGCTTCTCTCACCTTTAAATAGGCCATCGTGAGGAGCGGCAATAAGGTGAATGGCACCAAATAGAGAAGGGCGGGCTGGGCCGCTCGGTGAATGCGGGACGCCACAGTTGCAGTGAGCAGACCTATGAAGGGAGACACATTCGTGAGCAACACCAAGGTGTCAGCCCTCAGAGAGGAGAGCCTGCTATCTGGCTGCTGCCTGCCAGGGTCTTGATCAGACAGCTCTCCTGTGACGCCTGCCGTCCAGTGGGATGCCCAGTGAGGGGCCCAGCTTGTGATCTCTGCCCAGCGTGGAACAGCACAGCTTTGAAAGTCTTAAAATTCCAAGGACCGGTGAGCGGCCCAAGCCCTCACTCTGCCCTGAGTGTGCCTGGTCCTCCTGTCTCACGTAGTAGGTAATGCTGGACTCAGAGGCAAAAGAGCTGGGGTCAAGTTCTGACTATGCTGCTTCTGCAAGCGGTGTCAGCTGGGTCGTTGTGCTTCACCTCTCCGAGCCTCAGCCTCCTCTACTCTGCAACGGGGCTAATGCCACTCGCGCCACCGGTCTCTTGAGCCTGAGTGCTGAAATGAACCACCCTGCTGTAGCCACTGGGGGTGCAGACAGGTTCCCACTATTCCTATAGCCCCATTACGTGGGTCTCTCCCTGCCTGTATAGAAGTGAGCTGGCTAGAGGAAAAACTGGCCCAGGGAGAGTCTGAGGTTAGAGGTGACAGACTGGTTAGATCATTGTTAAAACATCTTCCCACAGTATTCTTTGGACGTGCTGCTGGACAGGGAACTGGGTTGACAAGCACAGACAGCATCTGTCATTTCATGGGCCACTGTTATTCTTTCTCTGTGGCAGTCGACAATAGCAAACAGAGTTACTGCTCTCCTTCCATCTAGTGTCTGCAGCTGGAAGATCTGATTTAACTCCAGGGCTTGGAGGACAAGGCTCTCCGGCTCTCTCTTACCTACAAAATATCCAATGAGGGTGCAGTGAAAGTAGGAGACCTTCTGCATGCGTCCGGAGATATTGGCGGGTCCCGAGGCACTGCAGGAGTCACCGTTGGCTTGTTTTTTGTAGTTGTCATAACGAAGGACAAAGCACAACAGGAGTCCAGGCATCACGATGTCCCCAATGCCCAACATAGAGAAGTGACTGCCAGTGGAGCTGGAATGCAGTGTCATAGGTCAGGGATGCCACCCTCAACAATCCCATTTCTCCTCCTCCTGTGCAGAGTCGTCTGTCAGCTTTTTAAGAAGGTGGACTTATCTGAATGGGAGATGGAAATCTCTAGAGGTGAAACAACACTAGTTTTTAAGAGTTTAGAGATTACAAGCCACAAGAGTACTGGCAACAGACGTATTCAACCAGGCCCCTCACTGCTTCAGGAGAGCACCCCTAAAGTGACTGCTAAAGTCATCTGTTTAAGTACTGCCACCTCCAGAAATATCAAGCAATTCAGTATTTGTCACACATTTGCTGCTGTGACTTTAAACAAGCACCTGACTACTACCAGACATGGATATTAAAGCAACACAATTTTTTCCAAGATTGTATCATCAGCAATTGTATAATTTTAGCATTAAGACATATTTTTACAAATGTTTTAGAAGTAAAAAAGATCCAGATTCTCCTGTTGCTTTCCTCCAGCCAACTCTAAAATATGGTAACAGTAGTAACATACCATTGTTTGATAACATTAATAATAAAACACCTGTATCATTTAATGATAAATCTTTCCAAGTCAAATCAATATTCTCTTCTTCATTTGTAAAAGGGAGAGGATGACTCACAACCCTTTTCCAGTCTAGGATAAGAATGTTGATGACAAAGGCTAATCAAGGTTCGAACACAGAGGCACAGGGAGACAGTGTGTTCACTGTCACAACATGAGGCCCGACATGCCGGTCCTACCTTGGGAAGACCAGTTTTCCAGGCAGGGACAGGCGAGGAACATCGCGCCCAACATTGGGCCCCAGGTGGAGCTTCCGGGATAGAACGTCAAGGGGATTGTCAGCCGGTTGCGTGGCCACCTTCACCATGACATTGCTATTGAAGATGTAGGCAGAGAAAAACACCTACCAAATGCCGAACAGAGAGACGTCTTTAACAGAGGAAGCTGGAAGCAACCTGACTTCAGCATCAGCCCTCCTTGTTCTTAAGAGCAAAGTCTCAGAATACTGCACCATCAAGCTTTTTTGGCTGTAAGCTCGGAAGTGAAAGAAAATCTTTGCTCCCAGGGCAGAGAATCTTGTCTGCCTGCTCTCTCCCTCACCCCGAGAGACACACACGTACTGTTTAACACGTCTCAACAAACAAAGGCATGGACAGATGCCTGCTCACTTTTAACATGTACAGTTCAGGACTAGAGGGAATGATCTTAGGCAGGAGGTACTCACACAAATGCCCAGCCAGCATTTGGATACTTATAGTTAACTTTCAGGAATGAATGCTCCAATTAAACACAAGAGTGGTGGCTTCAGGGAAACAGACACTTACCCAAAAGACGTCGTAGATTAGAAGCCCTGAGAGAAGCAGGCAGGACACCTTGAGGCTGGGCAGGCGGACAAAGGCGATCATGGCGACACAGAGACCCATGGCCAGGGCTGGGGAGGAGACCACAGACATTGGTCAGTGTGAGCCAATGGGCTCATCCTCTTTCCACAAGCTATTCTGCTTATAAACCTAACAGTTTGTAAGTCCCCTCAAAAATCAAGCAGCTCAGTTTAAGCTCCATTTTAAGACATTTATACCCTACTTGTGCAAAGTGCCCACTTTAGACAATTTTGACCTGCTGGTCTTTGGGAACATCCCTTTTTTCATGTTCTTGGATAGTGTTCAACTGTGTAAGACCCAGATTCTGTTTTGAATGATAAAGCTCTCAGCCAGGCCCCAGTTTAGGACTTCTTAGCTCTGTTTCTTGCCTCCCCCATCCCTGAAAATCCTTCCTCCTTGCTCCTGACTTTACATGGTCTGCCCACACCTGAGATCACATCCCCTTTTATTTACTCAGCAATTCATTCTTCTATCCTGGCCTTATTTTTTTTTCCCTCGCACCTCTGAAAATCTGACATATGCGCTATATATATGTGTTTAAATTCTCTCTCCTCTCAACTAAAATGCCAGGTCCTTAAGGGCATGGTTCCCTGCTGCGAGACTAGAACAGGTCAGGCAGATGAATGGTCTCTCCCTGCCTTCAGCTCTCCTCCATTCTTTTTTTTTTTTTTATTATTATTATTTTTAAAGATTTGATTTATTTATTTGAGAGAGAGAGAGAATGAGAGATAGAAAGCACGAGAAGGAAGAGGGTCAGAGGGAGAAGCAGACTCCCTGCTGAGCAGGGAGCCCGATGCGGGACTTGATCCCGGGACTCCAGGATCATGACCTGAGCCGAAGGCAGTCGCTTAACCAACTGAGCCACTCAGGCGCCCCTCTCCTCCATTCTTCTGAAACACAGGTCTGATTAGACCACATAGCTGCTTCTACACTTCCCGTGGGTTCTCACAGTGGGATGAAGGTCAAACAACTTGGCTAGGCACTGACACGGATGTAAGGGAGGGTGCTCTCTACTGTGCATGTCCCCTGCCCTCAGCATGCAGTGTTGTGACCCTGTTCTCTAGCCACCTAAATATGATCACATCTCTCAACACCACTATGTTCCTTCCTGTTCTCCACAAAAGGCCCTCTTCGGGGAAGTCTCTCCTGTTCTAATCAGATTAAGTACCTCCCCCCCGCCCCCCCATGATGCCACAGAACTTGAATCTCTCTCAACTTGTTCATCCATTCTCTAACAGTGTGATTAATTTATATAAAAGTGAATTTATTCCCTAAACTTGGTGCTCCTGGTAGACAGAAACCATGGCTTATTCTTTCTGGGAAGGCCCAGCACTTGATAGACATTCAATAAACATTTGCTGAATGAATGAAAAATTATGTTCTGTCTACTGTGAATTTCAAATTATTCTAAGGAAAGTAAGAAAAGCAAGTAAGGCCATATTACAGATGGGTATCATTTTAATAGAATTGATAGTAAATTGTCAATACATGTAGCTAAGTGGGCAAATACAGCAGTTTAGACACATCAATGCAACTAATATTTGGTGAGTTCCTACTGTGGGAATGGTGTTGCACAAACAAAAGAGAGAAACCATTCCCATCCCTGGAGACAGCACTAAAACTGGGAAGAAGAACAAACGATCTCAGTTTCCCCTGTCATTGTTATCAAGTGGTCACTAATCTCCATGGTGTGCACTGCATTATATGTTTTGGAGAGATGTGGTCAAACATAATTTCTGATTTTACAATAATCTAGGATGTGCTCATTTTACTAGGATCTCCTTTAATTTTTTATAAATTTATAAAAACAACCAAGGCCCCTGATATAATCAACTCATACCCATTTTTCAATAATGAGATTTTCCATTATAATGATCTTCAGAAACAAAGAGGGCTGTGCCATGAATCAATACACAGGACACTGACAGGGATAAGCTGGCTTGAACAACAACAGTGGCCAGTGGAGGGTGGGAAGCCCCGGGGGCAGACGCAGGGGTGATGGTGGTAGGGGAGCAAGAAGTAATCTGTTCAGGAACTTAGAAGTGCATATGTGGAGTGCGAAGTGCATCAAGGGAACAAAGGAAGAAATGAAGGCCTGAGATGGACGGACAAGGGACAGGCATATGGCCAGTGAATGTCAGCGGACTGATGATACCTGAAAGTGGGGTATGGTAACGAAAGGGACAGACAAGCAAAAGGACAGGTTCCCAAGGTTAGATGTATATGCCTCTGTGACACACGCAGGTGACTGGTCCGTTCCAGAACTTTTCAATTGATCACACAGTTACTTAATCCTAAACTGGCAGGAGCCTTTCCAGCCATACGGTCTAAGCATCCACTTGTTGCTTTGCCACTCCTCTTATACGAATCCTACCCCATGCGAGAGGAAACCACCCATGGACAAGATAGAACTGCTCAGTAACAGGATTTTCCATGACTCCAGACAATGCCATTCGATCTCTCATCTTCCAAACTAGAAACTCTGGGTCCGTTTTCAGTTTATCACAGTCTTTCATCATGTATACTCACGCTGCAGCCATTCTGGGTGCCACCCTTTGTGGTCACAGTACACCTGTTCATGCTTCCCTATACCTCCCTAGTTTGGCAGGTGTCCTTTCCCACTCTGGCTCTCTCCCGCTTACTCTTCACTGCCACTGGAAACAGTCACTGTGCACTTCCTGCATATGGTACTAGGTTCCCTACTCTGTGACGGATCCAGTCTAATCACAAGTCGCACGGCTTTGGGCACATTTCACAGGACAGTGAGGCTTCAGAGTCTGTTTTCCTTTGCTCCCATTCCTCAGCTACTCTTTCGTCTCCAGCTAAGCTGAGTGATACCCTCTTGCAGTCATGCCAAGCAGCCCCACTGTGCTGTGAGTCCCACATGTGAAGAGGAAGAAGGCATCTCCTGACTCTTTCAGACAGTAAGTATCCCTCCTACCCCCAAACGAATATTACCACAATCTGTCACATCCCTGAAACACAAGTATTCATCTAGTTTGCCTCTCTTTTTCTTCATGCTTTCATTTAAATAACCCTTCAAAGTCTTACCTCCTCCTTAGGACTTTTCCAAGCCAAAATGAAGAGGAGCGGTAACTTTCCCTCATTCCATGTTGCTTGCGAAACTCAAGACTCTCCCAAATAGCTTTACTAACAATCTTAACTTTTGGTTAAATGTAAATTAACCAAAAGTGTTAAGAGAAGTAAATTACTAATCTTAGCCAGCTATCTAGAATTACTTTCAACGTATTATATAATCTTTGTGTCACTTTGCCTTCCACGACCGGTAGGGCCAGGGACAAAGACAATAACACCGAACTCAGCGAAAATGTTCTTGAAAAGGAACACGTAACCTATAAGATCTTAAGCAGTGCTCAGTACTGTAGGATCTGTAGAGCCTTTATCTTAGCCCTATGTAGACTAAATGCCAGAGTCTAGCATTTTAAAACAATTACTAGATTTTTGGCACTGCACGTTTTCTAACCATAGATTAATAACAAGTGTATTAAATGAGGGGCTGGACTAGACATCTGTTCAAGACTTCTAGTTCCTGAACTGGTTAGTGGATGTATACTGTGGACCTGGTTTAATGATCTTTGAACAGTAAATGTGTGTGCACAAGATTCATCAACTTTTAGCTAATGTACCACACCACCCATTGGTCACATTCTTTCAAGGCTTCCCAAATTTGAAAGGTTAATTTGCCAGATGAAGGTGAAAGTAGATTAAAAAAAATTCTAGGTTTATAGTTCAAGAACATGCTGAACTCTCTTCTTACTATTAATGTTTTTTAGTATATAAGCTTGAAAATATACTTCATGCCTTGCCCTAAAACAACATTTATCACTCTGTTTTCACTCTAAATTAACTTCAAAGAACAGGCTTTCATTAAGAAACATTCATTTAAAAAATTCTACCACCAAATTATCACTGCCTACGATGATTTTGATTCTGCAGAGAAGTCTACAAAGATAATTTCCATGTCAGACAAGAACAAGTTTCAAAACATTAAAGACCATGGCTAGAAAGCTACATTTTCTTAACAGCTGAAAACAAGTCACACACACATCAAACACTGGAGTCTGAAAAACAATTTAAAAAAGCTCAAAGGTTTCCCTTTTTGGGGGGTGGGGAAGGGGGAGAACTCTATTCTTGGTCACAAGGGCAATTTAACCAGTGCAAACTAGTAGAGAGAAGAGACTCCTAGACAAGTAAATTTTGGGGACCAGCAATACTGACAGAAGGTGATATAAATGCCTACACACTGGGGTTAAGTGGGGTTTGGGTAACCTCACTGAACCCTCACAGAATTTTAGCTATCAGGTGAATTTCAGGATGGAAATGTATTTCTCATAGTGATCACTGGGAAAAGAAAGTTGTCTGCTATGGGCAGCTCTCACTGACTCTAGAGTCTAGACGAAATCCTGTGGTGCAACGGACTCTGCAGTCTGTCTTACGGGGAGCTGCTTATCTTTCTTCTGCTAGTGAATCTGGTAAGCCTGGCCCTGGCCCTGCCTGCAGAAGTGCAATGAGGAAAATTCTGCTGACTTGTTCTAAAGTATGTGTCTCAGATGGCTGTGTAAATCAGTGTATTTTGAAAAGAATGTCACCTTCCAATGCCAACCTTTTCTTTTTTAGTTACATACTACTAGAAAATAGGTATTTTTCTGTTCTTTGCAATGCTTGGGAAGAGTAGAGATGAGAGTATAAACAACACGTTGTTTGCTGCTTCGAGAGGTTATCTTTTTGGGTCAGCAGGTTGGTAAACTTAAAACTCTTAGGTTTAACCTATAAATAGTATCATGTGTGTCTGGACACATGAATAAAGAGTTCCATGAAAGCAGAGCCACCAAAAGTAAGTGGGGTCATAAAGAACCTCAGAGGGGGCTGAGAGACTTCAAGTTTAATACCATCTGTCATCATCTGGACTTTGAGTCTGCCAGCTTTGAGACTTATCAGTCTGGTTAGGTGATGACTGTCTTATATTACTCTAGTCAAAACAGTGGCACCTGAAGCTTTTGTCGTCTCATTTAACATAATCTTTGTATAGGGAGATCATTTATGTGTAATATTTATGGGACTGGGCTCTTTCATTTAAGGACATCAGCATAAAACACTTTCTTTTAAGAGTATATAGCTAACAGTCCTCCAGTCATTTTTTTTTTTTTTAAGATTTTATTTATTTGACAGAGACACAGCGAGAGAGGGAACACAAGCAAGGGGAGTGGGAGAGGGAGAAGCAGGCTTCCCGCCGAGCAGGGAGCCCGATGCGGGGCTCGATCCCAAGACCCTGGGATCAAGACCCGAGCCGAAGGCAGACGCTCAACGACTGAGCCACCCAGGCGCCCCTCCTCCAGTCATTTTAAATGGACTGAAATAATCTGGTTTAGATATTAACCAACCAGCATTTCTAAACAGTTTTTGTTCAGAAGTAGTAGAGGAGAAATATCTGTGCCGCTTGTTTCCTCATCAGGAAGCACTGGTTTAGGTGAGGTTAAAGGATATAATCATAAAAGCAGCTATGAGGCTGATTTGGATTAATATTTACCAGCCCTACTCCAATCATTATCATGACTAAGACTCCTTAATTTTCTATAACACAGATTTAAAAAGAGATTAGGCTCTATTAAAGTCTTTCAAAATGACCTATACGCTTTGGGGCACCTGGGTGGTTCAGTTGGTTAAGCGTCTACCTTCAGCTCAGGTCATGATCCCAGGGTCCTGAGATCGAGCCCCGCATCAGGCTCCCTGCTCCAGGGAGTCTGCTTCTCCCTCTCCCTCTGCTCCGGCACTCTCTCTCTCAAATAAATAAATAAAAAAAAAATGACCTCTATGCTTTTAGGTTAAGTCATTATGAAGAAATCAAGAGTTAATCTCAGGAAAACTCAAATGTACACACCTGGTATTTATCAGTAATGCCTAGTATATAAAAATAGGCATTCACTCTTCTACTGTAAGCTGGGCAAGCAACTTGCATGACTTTAGATGTAATTTCTTTTTCTCAAACTTATTCTTTATCAATCTCCAATCCGTAGGAATACTGAAAGCACTGATACTCGATTTGGGAAAATGAATAGTGCTGGTAACCACTTAAAGACACTGCATACTTCAGGATGCTTATACACATTCCAAAGCAAATGATCACAGAAATGTTTTTTACAAGGCAATTTAAGAAGCTAAAACAAATGACCAAACCTGTCAGAAATCAGCGAATGTGAATACCATACGGTCAGGCACTGGTGATTTTGACTCTGCCTTCCATTCCAACTCATTAAAGATCTCTATATAAACCTAAGAGGTAATTTGATCTGCAACCTCAAGGAACTACTTTTGAGTTTCAATAGGTTGGTATATGGTAGGCACTCAAAAAAAGCAACGAACAACTATGACAATAAATATATACAAATTATTTATAAAATTATAAATATATAATTTATATTTTATGGCAACCACTCACCTGTTCTCCATTGCTGTAATTCTTATTTTTTTTTAAAATATTTTTTGCTGAAGAAGTTTATCAGATATTTGTATGGTTTACAATTTGAAAAGTCCTTTCTCCATAATTATCACCTTGGGTTAAAATAATGTGCCATTTTAATATAGCTTTACAGAGCTCTCAATCCACTTGATAGCCTGTTCCATCATAATATTCCATTTCACCATTTAAACTGGCACACATAGATTTCAAATCCCTGAACTAGTCAAAGGAAATTACGAGGGAAAAAAAAAAATCCCTTGAAACAAAAGGATAAGTTTTTAGTTTCCTCAAGGTTTAAACTTACTTCCTTATCAAGGTTGTATTACTGATTCTGGATTGCATACACACATGTGCAGACAGTTTAAAATCCTTTTTGTCAAATTCTATCTGATTCGACCATGAGCAGAACATTGTGACACAAATGTTTGCTACTCCTGAACTTGAGGCGCGGACAGGGAGCATCCTCTGGGTGGCTCTGTGCTTAGATGACACTGAGTGACAGTTCTACCATAGCTGAGTCATCCTCAGAGCTTCGAGGACACAGTGCCTTAGTGAACAGGAGCCTCTAAAGAGCCCTGTTTCCAAAGTCTTGATTAGCCTTGTGTTCACTTGGAATGGGTAACAGGAATAAGTGCAATCTATAACCATCATCTGACTTTCAAATTCCTCCCTTAAATATTCCTTAGATAGTATCACAAATTGTATAAAATTGTCTTTTGTATTTTAACTTCCTTCTCTTCTGAAACACCAGAAGAAAGGAAAAAGTGAACAGACCTTGTAGGGCAGAGCAGTTAGATAAAGCTTCTTGAGATCAGGAAAGTGAACTGTGAAAATGAAAGTAAGGACTGAATGAAAAAGGAGGTGGAGAGGCTTACGTGGTCTTTAAGAAAAGTTTTAAAATGTCTTAAGGGAGAGAAAAGAATAATGGGGGATTTTTGGAAATGTCCTTCCAAGATACTCTGATGAGAAGTATGAAATATACACAAGAGTTCTGTGACTGGGTAAGGGACTTCTCTGAACCTGTTTCCTCTTCTGTCAAGTGGGAACAACAGACGTATCTACTTCAAAGACTTTTCAGGATTAAATGAGATAATCCATGTAAACATCCAGGAAAGTGCCCAATGCATAGCACTCAATAAATGTTATTAGCTCCTCCTGCCATTCTTAGTTCATCCTGACCATCATCATCAACAAAGAGGGATTCTCATGCGCTACAGGCAGGAGTGTAAACTGCTACCGCCTTTCTGAAAGGCAGTACAGTAATAGAGAAAAAAAACCTTTTTTTTAATACAAAAATCCTCTGATCTAGGAATTTCCTATCTAGGAACTCATCCACAGAAATAATCATATTAACTAATCTGACATGTGTATCCAGAGGTGGAACAAGAATGTTTACCTCAGGGTTATTTATAACGAAGATTAAAAGCAATCTAAGGGTCCAGCAATAGTTAAGTAACATACAAGGGAATACTCTGGAATTAAGAAGGATATGCTATATCTTTATGTAATGATATAGACATGTATTTATATCATTACATAAAAAGTCTATCGTATGTAACACATGTATGACATATATTCCACATATATATTTATATATGTTATAGTATTATTCCATTTATGTAAGATAGTCTCCACAAAAACGTGTACATGAATGTTCATAGCAGCACTATTCGTAATAGCCAAAAAAGCGGAATCAACTGATGAATGGATAAATAAAAGTGGCATAGCTATGCAACTGAGTATTATTGGCTAGAGAAAGAAATGGAAGTACCAATTCAGGTTATACCATGAGTGAACCTTGAAAACATCATGCTAAGTGAAAGAAGGCAGACACACAGGTCATATAATGTATGATTTTATGTGCAATGTTCAGAAGAGGCAGATCCATACAGAAAGTAGATTAGTGGATGCCTGGGGCTCCGGTGGGGGAATGGGGAGTGACTGCTGGGTATGGGGTTTTGGAGGGTGGGTGATGAAAATACTCCAAAATTGTAGCGATGGCTGCACAACTCTGAATATTTAAAAACCACTGAATTGTACACTTATACACTTGTGCACTATTCCTCAAAAAGCTGTTATTCAAAAATATCTTTTAAAAATATCTTAAGAATGTGCCTAAAAATAAAAAACTCAGCAATATGTAATACTGCCTAAGGACACCTAATATTCACAGTAATCAGAGGAAATATTACTAAAACACAGAAAGCAAAGGAAGAGAGGACAAATTTAACTGTATAAACTACATTAAAACTTCAACCTTTCACATGTTACTCACCATCCATGAGAAGCCAATGGCCAGTGAGAACCCAAATAAGGACAAGCATGACAGACAGAGAGAATGATAGTAATTCAGCAGCAGTGAAACGCCCACAGCAACCAAAGGAAATCCTGGAAAACACACATCATTTATTGGACTAATAGGCAATACATTACATTTCAATAACCAAACTCTACCTTGGTCCTTCATGATCAGAGCTCATGATGACCAAGATGAGAATAGCAGGCAATACCCAGACACCCGGAATTCAAAAATACCCAAACCTCCTTGGAGTAAGCTACAGAAACGCAGAGGAATTAATTATATTTCTGCACCCATCTGATATTATACTTTTTATCCCAAATTATCAGCATGGATGTTTAGAAGTTAAAGTGACAACACCAATCTTTGGAGAATTAAGTACAGTATAGGGGAAGTTCTGTTTTTATGAGGAAAACAAAATGAGGAAATACTGACCGTCAATTCACTGGGCAATGATGAATACACATAAAATGGGCAATAACTCTATTTCGTTATCACTAATTCCTGGGAAAATCAGCTGCCCCAAGCGACTGGTTTCCTAAGTGCATACAGCGTCTCTGTTAGCACAGCATTTTGTTTCCATGGAGCAATGGCTTTAGGAGTTAAGGTGTGAAAGGTGTGAACCTAAGTGGCTAGTATATATTCTAGGTCACCAAAGATGAAAGGCAAAGAATGTCTTAGTCAACCACTATTTTCACATCCTATTAACTCCCTAGTAAAGGAACGAAAGCATTGCTTCAAAATAAAACTGCTCATCTTTCAATAATCTAAGCAGGAAGCATATTTCAACAACTCAGACTTCCCAAGATTTGTTTACATTTCCTCTGCTATGAAAAGGTCATACTTCCCAGTCTTAAAGATCAAACATCTCCCCCCTTCCTAATCTTCTGGCATTTGTGTGTTCTGGTCAATACCAGAAATTTAGACTCCTAACAATGCTATCAAGTGTAAGATAAAAACATATACAAATTAATAATTTAGAGGAAAATCCCAAGTCCTTACTTATTCTGAGGTGAACAGGGTCTTGTTAAATACTGGCACATCGGGAGGAGGAGGAAAGCAAAAGCTATTGTTGCAAGAACTAGAGAAAGAAAATATATGGTTAAGTTTTATTTTCAACAACCATAAGAAAAATGGCATGACTTATGGAAACACTGATAGCCCAGAAAACTTTTCTCAACAAGTAGATGCAATTAATTAACTAGAGACAAAAAAAAGTCTTCTGTTAGCACTGTACGGATCGTCTTGAGAAGAAAGAAGTACCTGATTTGAAGTAGGGGAGGCAGAGCCATCTAGGGTTTCTCATTCTCTTCTATCTTAATACGAAAAGAGAAACAGCGGGCCAGGGGATGATCTGACATGTCCAGCATTTTGCTGATGTTTTATACACTTCCATCACCTCTTGGCTTAAAAACTGATCAAGGGGCTGACAGTCAAATTACTTTGATTAGTTATCAACTGTGTCTGTCTACAGAAACATCAGTGCGGGTTACAAATGACCACTCTGCCACACTGGATCTTCTGGTAAACCTCCCAGACAAGGAGCCACAGTCACAGTGGTCCTACTCTGGTGTCATAAAGCCCACACATTTTCAAACCCTTGGTCTTTTGTTCAGGCTGTGCTGGCAGTCCCAAACTGATGATATATGTATCCAGTGGTTCAAGGAGAAGTGTGAGGAGAAAAAAACAGACTTAAGAAAAATGTGCATGGCATGGTATATAAATCTTAAGTTTTGAATGATGATTAAAAAGAGGTGAAAAAAATTCCTTTTAGGTTAATGTTTAAGAAGAGAGAAGAAACTCATTTACCTGCTGTACATATTGTAAAAACTACTTGAACTGAGTCAAAGAAGAAGAACATTACTAGGAGAGAGACAGATGCTCCAATTGGAAGGAACAGGGCCTGGGTAGAGTCAATAGTTTGGATACCTGAAAAAGAAAAAAGAACATATTAACGACTTAAGTAAAAGGCGCTGTGCCCATGTACTCCAGAGACTTTAACACTTCTAGGGTTAGTATATAAGATATAAATTATCTAGGTCCCCCGATTCTTTCCTTCCCACTGAGATTATGAACTCCTTGCTCTCCTCATGGTGCCTTCATTAGCTACCTCCTGGTGCTAACAATGGTTGACAGGGTGCCAAAAAAAAAACAACACCCCAAAACAAACAAAAACAAAAAGAACATCAACAGCTAGTAAAAATTCAGATTAGTTGGGACGCCTGGGTGGCTTAGTCAATTAAGCGTTTGCCTTCTGCCTCTGGCTCAGGTCATGGTCCCAAGGTCCTGGGATCAAGCCCCGCCTCGGGCTCCTTGCTGGGCGGCAAGCCTGCTTCTCCCTCTCCCTCCCTCCACCTGCAGCTTGAGCTCTCTCTCTCTCTCAAAGAAATAAATAAAATCTTAAAAAAAAAATTCAGATTCGTCAACTTCTGTACATTTGTAGTCTCATTTGCAGGTCTGGTAAAAGAGACGGTTTAAATCCACTGACTAAAATCATTTCTCATCATCTACGGATTTATTCATGTTCACTCTTCCCCACTGTTGCTGAGGATCAACTCTGGGTGGAGTCGGGGAGTGGAGGGAATATGACATCTGAAAGCTGAAAATCAGAAAAATTATTTTAGGGCGCCTGGGTGGCTCAGTTGGTTAAGCGACTGCCTTCGGCTCAGGTCATGATCCTGGAGTCCCGGGATCGAGTCCCGCGTCGGGCTCCCTGCTGAGCAGGGAGTCTGCTTCTCCTTCTGACCCTCCCCCCTCTAATGCTCTTATCTCATTCTCTCTCTCAAATAAATAAATAAATAAATAAATAAAATATTAAAAAAATTATTTTAAGGAATAGGAGATAAATGGGAGAAAACAATTACTTGGGACACAGTAGGATTTAGCACATTGGTTTTCAGTTCTTGGTTACTCATTAGAATCACCTGGAGAGCTGTAACAATTACAATGCTCAGGCCCAACCCCAGATCAATGAAACTGAAATCTCTGGGGGTTAGCAGGCCCAGCTAAAAACCCCCACAAGTTTGCATATAGAGTTGAGAAGCATTAATAAAATATTTGGTAGAGAAGAGAAACATGGCAAAATCTGATAACCACTGAATTAAAAAATTACTAATCTTGTGTGTAATCTACTTCCAAATTAACCCTGCTGAGATAAAAAGTTCTTGAGAGGAGTCAAAGAAAAAACATTCATATGAGCTATTATAAAGAAATATCAGAAGCCTCTCTTCATTAAATTAAGGCTATGAGTAAGATATAAGGTGACCAGGATGAACATAACTAGGCACAAAGGGTTGCAATCATCAACGCTTAAAAACTGCTCTTTGGTATTGAAATTTACCTGTCCCAAGAAAGCTATTTAGGTATTTTAGTTAAATAAAATATTAAATATTTCTACAAAACAAAATTACTTCTTACTGGCTAGGTGGATGAGTCAAATAATTCACCTATGAATAGGACATTTCTTCTTTTTCTATTTATTGACAGAGAGAGACAGCAAGAGCGGGAACACAAGGGAGAGGGAGCAGCAGGCTTCCCGCGGAGCAGGGAGTCCGATGTAGGGCTCGATCCCAGGACCCTGGGACCATGACCTGAGCTGAATGCTTAGCAACTGAGCCACCCAGGCGCCCCAGGGAGGAGTGATCTATGTGTCAAGACAGAGATGCTCTTAAGAAGATGGCTGACCAGAACTGCAAACTACTTCACTTGGCCCCTGGATCATTTGTGTATGGGGGGGTGGGTGGGTATCTTACTTAAAGTGAAGTGTCTTATGGACATTTATGAGACAAAACTCCATGAAATCTCTAATTGAATTTCACCTAATTGTTTTATTTGAGTGCTCTACACCAGGTTAAAGAACTACTAGAGGAAACTACAGATTTCAGGTGCCTTTCACAACAGAAAATAATGGTTTCTCAAATGAATAATTGTTATATGAGAGACAAATCTTAAAAAAAAATTGTAAATCTTAAAACACACATCCACACCCCCCTCTTTTGTAAAACAAAACATCATATAGTCTACAGATTAATTATATTGGTTTAAAATATGCACCAAAAATTTAAATGGCTGGCTAGAATTTAGTGAGTCAGGTATATGAGAAGTATTTGTTTAAAAAATCTAGGGCGCCTGGGTGGCTCAGTCGTTAAGTGTCTGCCTTCGGCTCAGGTCATGATCCCAGAGTCCTGGGATCGAGCCCCGCATTGGGCCTCCTGCTCCGCAGAAAGCCTGCTTCTCCCTCTGCCTCTCGCCCTGCTTATGTTCCTTCTCTCGCTGTGTCTCTCTCTGTCAAATAAATAAATAAAATCTTTAAAAAAAAAATCTAAATTTTAGAAGTTCAGTCTCCAATTAAGGTGCAAAACCGAATACAAAGAGCTTTTCTAGAATATTAGATAGAATGCACAGATTTTTGTTTTTTAAGAGTACAGATTTAAACCAAGAGGTATGAGACACTGCTTCCATTAGTTTTATATGCCCAAGGGAGTTTACCAAACAGCAATGTCACAGGGCAAGTGAAATTCCTTTAGTTGCTCACAGTATGTTCCTGAAAAAAATGTATACAATTTTAATATTGTACTTCCTAAAGGTCTGGAGATAATGGTCCTGTAGGGGATGGAGCTAATTAATTAGAAATTTCTGCCAAATTTCAGTGACTTCAAAACAAAGCAAAGCAAAACAGAGTCGTCATAATTAGGAGTTACTCAAATGCAGTTGGCATTACCTTTAAAGCCAAAATTAACATCAGAAATAGGCACGGTTTTCTCTTCAAGGCGGACCCTAGAGATAAGGTACTTTAGGACAGTGGCAAGAAGCTGCTAAGAGATGGAGGGCAGTCGCAAAAAAAAAAAAAAAAAAAAACAAACCAAAACAAAAGAAAAACAGGCATGGTGATGGAAAATATTATCACTATCACTATCACTTCATTATACAGAGAAATTATTTTTAGCATTTAGTGAACAAGGCTATAGGCTAAATATAGGGTCATGAAATAGATACTGAAAAATATACACCAGCATTATTATTGATAATTACTAAGAAAGTTACCGATTTTGCACCTCCATGAAAGAAGCATGCTGAAATTTCCACTATTTACTGAGCACCTATTACACAGTAGGTAACATGAGGGCTTCAAAAATCTGTACAATCTTCACAGTTCAGATAAATTACATGGGAAGCCTGGTAAAGGACTTCAAGATGTCAGATATTGGGGGTAAGGGTGGGAGTTGTCCTTTTTTTAACCCACTTAATACTGATTAAATGAAGGACTGGTGTGCCAAGAGGAAAAATCTATAGATTTTTGGGGGCAGATATAGGGATGAGACAGGATTTAGAGCCAGGTTCACGAAAATCAGAGAGGACCTAGAGGGCACTCCCTCTTCCCCACTTTCTTTCTAACTCTTTTTATTGTAAAACACAACAAGCATACAGCAAAGTACATAAAACAAAAATGTAGAGTTCAGTCAATCAGTTAATACCACCCAGGTCAGGAAACCCTGCCAAGCCCAGAAGCCTTTCTTGCGCCCCTCCCAGTCCCTATTCTTTTCCCCAAAGGGAACTACTATCCTGGCTTTTATGATACTTTCTTCTTTTCTCTGTTTTATATGTTTTCTACTCAAGTGCACATCCTAAAATACTAATATTTATTTTGCCTATTTTTTGAGCTTATTTCATACATTGAATTACAGTAGCACGTATTTTTGTGTGTTTGGCTTTTTTTTTTTTTTTAAGGTTTTATTTATTTATTTGACAGAGAGAGACAGCGAGAGAGGGAACACAAGCAGGGGGAGTGGGAGAGGGAGAAGCGGGCCTCCCGCCGAGCAGGGAGCCCGATGTGGGGCTCGATCCCAGGACCCCATGACCTGAGCCGAAGGCAGACGCTTAATGACTGAGCCACCCAGGTGCCCGTTTGGCTTCTTTTAACGCTCAACATTGTGAGCAGCATCCATGCTGTTTAGGTAACTGTATGTCACTCATTTTTGTGTCTTTTTCACAATTCTTTGATTCTTATTTATTTTGGGAGTAGGCAACTGCAACCTTTATTTTTAATTTTTTTTTAAATTTTGCAACCTTTAAAAACAACTTCTACCTATTTACACTTTCTCCTTCAATCAGTTCAGAACACTCTTGCCAAAATCTGAACACTAAACTCATACCTTCCTTTCCTGAGAACTTCCCCGTAATTCTTCCACATTGTTATCATTCAGGACTTCAATCTCTTTAGCACCTACACAATCTCTTGTGTTTCTCTGTTCATCTTTCTGGCTGTTATTTCTTTGATTTTGATAAATGTACCCCATTTTCCATGCTGTCCCTTCAATCTGGAATGGTGTCATGCTCCATGATCAAGTACTGGCCTTCCCTGGTGCAACAGCCATTTCTTTCCTTGTGTTTTTCCTGATTATGTGGTAGTGGAATGTATTCTCTCCTAATCTGTGTCTATCCCTTCTCGTATCCATAGCCCAGATGAGGCACCAAGGAAACACATTTTATAGGATAATTTAGCACAACACAGGAGGTAGATTTAAGAAAATGACCATTTAAACAAACATCTACTACTCTTCAGAAGTCAGTGGTGAGAAATGAAACTGATGTCACCAGGTAACTTCCTTCCACTGTTATGAACTGACCTAATCATTTATTTGAGGATAAAATTGTACTTAGACACACAGTGTCCATTTCTCTTAGGTTTCTGTGATTCAATGTACAATGGATTTATAATCATGTTTAAATACATCATTTGCAATATATTCTACATAACACAGGACTTGTAAAGGAGTTTCAGTTGTATAAAGTGATTTGGCCTAAAATGTTGATAGAAGATAAATGCTATAAAATCATTTAACCTTAAAATCAGGTATTGACCCTGGGTTTTACCTGGTTCCTCTTAAGTTACAGGTATGGTATTTTACCTCATACAAGGATCATTGTCATAAGTTTAAGAAAAGACTCATATTTAAATGATTCTATTTGTAATGCCCACTTTACACTCCTGGGGACAACGAACACATTTAACTGGGTGAAAACCAGGCAAGTATAATTTGGCGGGAAGGGTAGTAATTAGAGAAACCGAGTGATCTCTTTTCAATTTAGCTTCTAAAATTCTCCATCAGTATTCCAACTTTACATTGGATCCTCAGTATCTCCTCCCCATTAGGGTGGTAACTTGAGGCTGTCCTGTAAGTCATGCTCATTCTCTCTGTGTCTGTTATCAGATGCTCTTCCCACCCATATTGACTTCTCCCAGCAATCCAAGTTCACTGTTTCAAATTTCAGGTCAAACTCACCTTCTCTGGGAGGGGAGTCCCTTATTAAATTGACCTATGGTGGCTCACCCTGACTTGCCTTTCTTTTTACTCTCGGTGTACATGGATGTCAAATGAGTTCATCTCTAGTGCTTACTCTGATCTAGTGACATTAGATGTTTGTTCAGAAGTACTCTGAGGCTATGGTCAAAGGGTCTGTGAGAGAAAGTTCTTATTCCAGGGACGGGAAGTGGTATTTACTATCTCTGTCTTAGTACTTTATTAACGCCTTACAAAGTGTTTTGGCCACACTGCCTAGTGATAGCTTGGGTACCAGCTCTTGTGCTTTTTCAGCTTTCAAAATATCTAATAGAATATCCAAAAAATATATATCTAATAAATTGCACGGTAGGAACCCAGTATCAAGCTCTTGATTATCAAATCAAGTCTCCTTATTTATAATTCAATTCCCCTTATAATAAGTATCACCATTTTCTATAACTCTACTGAGGCACAATATACATATGGCAAAATTTACCCATCTTAAGTGTCTAATACTTGCCAGGCAACTACAAATCCACTCTCTATCTCTCCATATTTGCCTTTTTGGAAATTTCATGTAAGTGGACTCACAGAATATGTAGTCTTTCCTGTCTGGCTTCTTAACATAATGTTTTGAGGTTCATACATGTTGTAGCATGTACATGTATCAGTACTTCATTCTCTTTAATGCTGAATAGTATTCCATTGTATGGATAGGCCATATTTTGTTTATCCATCAACTAGTTTATTATCTCTGAGTTGTGTTTCTACTTTTTGGCCATTATAAACAATGCTGCCAAACATTTGCCATCTAGCACACTTCTATTTCTTATAAAGCAAGCATTCTTTTTTTTTTTTTGAGCTAAGTTTGATTTATTTTTTTTATTAACATACAATTTGTTATTTGTTTCAGGGGTACAGGTCTGTGATTCATCAGTCTTACACAATTCACAGCGCTCACCATAGCACATACCCTCCCCAATGTCCATCACCCAGCCACCCCATCCCTCCCACCCCCTTCACTCCAGCAACCCTCAGTTTGTTTCCTGAGATTAAGAGTCTCTTATGGTTTGTCTCCCTCTCTGGTTTTGTCTTGTTTCATTTTTCCCTCCCTTCCCCTATGATCCTCTGTCTTGTTTCTCAAATTCCTCATATCAGTGATTAACTTATTTCATAAAGCAAGCATTCTTATAAAATCTTTACTATCAGAAGAGGTTGTCACAATACTTAGTTTTACAAGTACTTCAAGTAACTATCTTCAAAGAATCCCTGAATGAATTTGTGATCAACACTTACAAAATTATCGACCTCACCAAAGGATTTAAATGAAATCATAAGCAGGCAGGATACCTACCTATCCTACTTGTTTTTAAGAAAATAATCTTAGCAGCAAGCTTTTAGGCATGAGTTAAAAGCAGTACACAAGAAATCACTGGTTTAGATTCAGAACATAAGAATTTTTACAAATTATGCCAATACAGATTAGATTTTATTATTATAACCAAACATAAATCTTTAAACCCAGTAAATTAACTGGGGTTATAGAAAGAATCTAATTAAGACCACTACATGTATTAAAGTTAACTGACATAAAATTCCTTACTATTATTGGTGCTGTTGCCATTGAAAGACCCAGAAGAACTGCTACTGTCTTTCTCCTTATCTTGATTTTCAAAGTCCATATTAAGGGACCTGTGGAAAAAATTATATAAGTTTTAATTTTGAAAGAAAGTAGGTCCAAAAAGTCAGTAATGAGACTATATTTTAATATGCTAAGGCATTAGGAACGATAGGAGAGGCTCTTTTGAACAACTCTGCAAAACAGTTCTTGTAGCCACATTTTGAAAAACAATCTACATTCCTTCTAATATGTCAGTTCAAGAGTTCTCCTGACTGCAAATAAAAGCATTCCATTGTGGCTGAATCTTCCAGCCATATCTCTGTGCACATCCTTAATTACTTCCTATGATAAATATCTAGAAAGAGAAAAGTTAGGTCAAAGGGCAAGCACAATTTTGAGACTTTAACGTACTACACAACTGCTTCCAAGAAGGTTGTACCAATTTACTCTCTGATAGCAGTATATGAGAACATTTTTTTTTTCTCTACACCTTGTCAGCTTTCATTTAACAACAACATATACTTGAGTTTCTGCGTATATAGGACTGTTCTACATAATGGAGGGACAAAAAATAGTGCATAAAACACGCTTTCATGGATTGTACATTCAAAGAGGGAGGACACTGACAATAAACAAGAAAAGTAAGTTAGATGTATGTTAATGGTACCAGCTAATGAGAAAATGCAGGAAATGAAAAGACTAAGTTTGAAATTTTAAATACGGTGGGTTGGGAAGGCCTCACTGGTGTGATTTCTGAGTCAAGACCTGAAGGAAGTAGTCACTGCCCATCTGGAGAACTAACAATGCAATCTCTGCTCTAATTTTGCATTCTTTAACTACTAAACAATTTTGTGTACATGAGTTCACTCCTTTCTTTTTTGGTAAACTAACTGTTCAAGTCCTTAGCTCATCTTCAACTATATTAAAGTGTTTGTGTCCTAAAGCACTTCCTGCAATGATGGAAACATTCTATATCTACACTGGGTAGACATTAGCCACATAAGTACTTAATATGTGGGAGTGCAATGAGGAACTGAATTCTACTTATAATTTAAAAATATGGGAGCTAAAACTATAAAATTCTTAGATGAAACATAGGGATAAATCTTCATGATCTTGGATTTGGCAGTGGATTCTTATACATGATGCCAAAGACACAGCCAAAATTGGTAAATTGGACTTCATCAACATAAAAATCTTGTGCTTCAAAGGACACAATCAAAAAAGTCCCAACCCATAGGATGGGAGAAAATATCTGCTATTATGTCTGATAAGAGCCTTGTATTCAGAAGATACAAGAACTCCTACAATTCAATAAAGACAAACCAATTAAACAATAAGCAACGAATCTGAATAAATACTTCTCCAAAGAAGATATGCAAATAAAAAAGATATGCAAATGAAAAAAGATATGCAAATGGATGCCAATAAACATACAGAAAGATTTTTCACATCATCAATGTCAGGGAAATACAAATCCAAACAGAATGAGCTAGCACTTCACACCTACGAGGAGGGCTATAACCAGAAAATCAGATAATAACCAAGTGTCAAGCAAGGACATTGCTGATGGGAATGTAAATTGATGCAGACACTCTGGAAAACAGTCTGACATTTTCAATTTCTTTAATAAATATAGGGCTATTCAGGGTATTGATTTCTTCTTGAGTGAGCTTTAGCAAATTGTGTCTTTCAAAGAATTGGTCCATTTCATCTAAGTCATCAAATTTACTGGCGTAAAGTTGTTGACAGTGGTCCCTTATTATCGTTTTAATACCTGGAGGCTCTAGTTATACCACCTCTGTCATTCCTGATACTGTTTTTATGGCTTCTCTTTTTCCTGATTATTCTGGCCAGAGGTTACCACTTTTATTGGTCTTTAAAAATTAGCTTTTGGATTCACGAATTTTTCTCTACCCCTAGAGAAAATATTTCACTTATTTTGGCTTTGATCTTTATTCTTACCTTTTGCCTATTTACTAAATTGAGTTTAATTTGCTCTCCTCCCGCCTAGTTTAAGATTAAAGTTTAGATCATTGATACCTTTTTCTTCTATTCTAACCTAGGCATTTAGAGGTGTAATTCCTCCCCTAAGTATTGCTTTTGCAGCGTCCCATAAATTTAGCATGTTTTCACTTTCTCTTAATTCAATGTATTTTCCATTTTCCTGCTTCTTTTTTGATTCATGGAAGTGTTATTTTTGTTTCCAAATATCTGGGAATTTTCTAGACCTCTTTCTATTACTGATTTCTAATTTGATTCAATTGTGATCTGTTAGGGACTGAATGTTTGTGTCAACTCCCCTCCACTACCCCCCAAAAGAGTTCATTTGTTGAAGCCCTAACTCTCAATATGATGGTTATTTGGTGACTGGGTCTTTGGGATGTAATTCTGCTGTGATCATGAGGGCGGGGTCCTCATGATGGAATTAGTATCCTTCTAAGAAGAGATCCCAGAGAGCTTGCTCTCTCTCTCCTGAGTGTGCACACACCAAGGAAAAACCATGTGAGCATGCATCGAGAAGGTGGCTGTCTTGCAGGCCAGGTAGAGTGCTCACCAAAACCCAACCATGCTGGCACCCTGACCTTGGATTTCCAGCCTCCTGGGACTAAGAAAAAATAAATTTCTGTTGTTTAAAGCCATCCAGTCTGGTATTTTGTTATGGCAGGCCCAGTTAACTAACAGAGATCAGAGATCATACTTTTTATGCCTTGTATCCACATATTGAGACTTGTTTTATGTCCCAAAATATGTTCTATCTTGCTAAATGTTCCATGTGCACTTGAGAATAATGCATATTCTCCTGTCAGATGAGTGTTCTACGAATATCAGGTCAAGTTGGTTCAGAATACTGTTCAAGCCACGATATCTTTACTGATTTTCTGACAATTTGTTTTATCAAGTACTAAGAGAGAGGTCCTGAAATCTTCAGCTGTATCTGTGAATTTGTTTTATTTCTCCTTGAAGTCTGTTATCAGTTTTTGCTTCATATATTTTGAAGATTTTATGTGATGCATAAACATTTAGGTTTATTATGTCTTGTTAATTGATTCCTTTATCATTATGAAATAACCTTGTCTACAGTAATATTCCTTGCTCTGAAAGCTCCTTTGTCTGATATTAATATAATTAACTCTAGCTTTCTTTTGATGAATATAAGGTATATCTTTTCCCAGTCTTTTACTTTAAATCTTTTTCTAGCTTCATTATCTGTAATGTACTTTTTGAAAGCTGCAGATAATTGGATGTTGCTTTTTACTTTTTTAATTCAATCTGACAACTGTTGTCTTTTGATTGCCGTGCTTAGGCCAATTTCATTTAACATGATTACTGTTGTGATTAGGTTTGAGACTATCATGTTGCTGTCTGTCCTATCTTTTTTTGTTGTTCCCCTTTACCTGACTTCTTTTGTATTAATAGTTTTTATTTTATTTTTAAAGATTTTTTATTTATTTGACAGAGAGAGAGACAACACAAGCAGAGAGAGTGGGAGAGGGAGAAGCAGGCTTCCTGCCGAGCAGGGAGCCCGATGCGGGGCTCGATCCCAGGACCCTGAGATCATGACCTGAGCCGAAGGCAGTCGCTTAACAACTGAGCCACCCAGGTGCCCCGATAGTTTTTTTTTTTTTTTAAGATTTATTTATTTAGAGAGAGAGCACAATCGGGGAGGGGCAGAGGGAGAGGGAGAGAAATCCTCAAGCAGATTCCCTGCTGAGCATGGAGCTAGATGTGAGGCTCAATCCCAGGACCCTGAGATCATGAACTGAGCCAAAATCAAGAGTCAGCCACTTAACCGACTAAGCCACACAGGTGCCCTAGGATTAACATAGTATTTAAATGATTATCTTTTATCTCTTTTGTTGTCTTATTATCTGTAACTCTTGTTCTCTTATTTTAGTGGTCACTGAGCATTTATATTAAACATTTTTAACCAGTAGAGTGTACCTTCAAGTTACATTATAGTACTTCATGTATAGTATAAAAACCTGACAACAGTGTACAATTATTACTCTGAATCTTTGGACAATTACCATGCATTTTACTTTTACATGTTATCCTATAAACTGTACAGTATACTGTTATTTCTGTTTATACAATTATATTCTAAAAAGTTTTAAATAATAAGAAAATAGTCCTTCTATATTTATCAATATTACAATTCCTGGTGATCTTTATTCCTTTGTCAGTAGTCCTCGATTCTCTGATGTGAAAATGGGCAGCAGTCATTTAAACTTGATCCAAACACTCTGCATCTTATAAAGATCTAGAAGCAGTAAAATAAGTATGTAACGCTTGTGGAATGTACAGTGCATATCGGCAGGACATGCCTCACATTACAATTTGCCTGCTTGCTTCTTCTGTTGTTTCTTTTGAGGGTAATTTTTCTCTTGCATTTCTATCTCCTTCAATTTTGACTTACTGAATTTCTCAATCTCAGCCATATCGGGTTTGTGAGACATGGTTACAGGGACACAGAGTGAGGTGCATGAGCAAGCAGTGTCTGGTATGAGCAGTGGCTGCCACTGAGTGCCCATTCAGTGTATTTTTGATCTCAGATGTTGTTGTTTTCACCTCCAGAGGCTTAATTTTGGGTATTTAAGAGTATCTTCCATGTATCTACCTAACTTTTTGTAGAGAGGAATATAACATCAGTTTTGATGTACTTCTCTGCTAATTCCAACATATGTGTCAGTTCTGGGTTGGTTTTGATAGATTATTTGCCTCATCATTGGTCATGTTTTCCTTCTTCTTTGCTGCTGCCTGGTCATCTCTGCTTGTATGCCAGACACTGTGAGTTTTACTTTGTCTCAGTATTTTTATGTTCCCACAAATCTTCTTGAGCTTTGTTCTGGGATGCTGTTAGTTACTTAGACGTGGTATGTGTTCAGGTATTGCTTTTACAATTTATTAGGCAGTGCTCAATTTAGGGTAATTACTCTCTACCAACTGAGGCAAGCCCTTTCTGAGTACTCTCTACCCAATGCCACGTGAATCATAAGGTTTTCCAATCTGGCTGATGGGAGTAGGTACTCTGCTTCTAATCCTTTCACATTATTTTTTCCTTAGCTTTAGGTAATTTCCTCACATGCATGCACTAATCAGTATTCTGATGAATGCTCAAGGGGTGCACCTGCAGATCTCTGGGGTTTTCTGTCTTTCATACTCTGTCCTATTAACTCTGGCTGCCTCAGGCTTCCTGGACTCTCAGCTCTGTCTCCTTGAGGCAGGGGATGTTTCTCCCTGCACCATGACCTAGAAATTGTCTTTAATGTTTTCCCTTTTTCTTAACTTTATTTTTGACTAGTAAAAATTGTACACATTTATGGTATACAACATGATGTTCTGATATATGAATACACTGTGAAATGATTACCACAATAAAACTAATTAACATATCCACTGCCTCCCATAATTACCTCTTTTTCTCATGGTCAGACACCTGAGATCTACTCTCTAAGCAAATTTTAAGTATAGAAATACATTAACTATAGTCACCACAATGTACATTAGGTCGCCAGAACTTACTCATCTTATACCTAAAAGTTTGTACCCTTTGATCAGTCTCTCCTCTTTCTCCTAACCCTCCAGTGTCTGGTACTACTATTCTACTCTCTATTACTATCAATTCAACTTTTTGGGGGGCATGGGGGCAGAGAGGACTATCTTAAGAAAGCTAGAAAATAGTTTTTTTAAAAAAATATTTTATTTATTTATTTGACAGAGAGAGAGAGCACAAGCAGGGTAAGTGGCAGGTAGAGGGAGAAGCAGGCTTCCCGCCGAGCAGGGAGCCCAACGTGGGGCTCGATCCCAGGACCCCGGGATCATGACCTGAGCCGAAGGCAGACACCTAACTGACTGAGCCACCCAGGCGCCCCTAGAAAATAGTTTACCATTTCTCAGAATTACTGTCCTCTGTTGTCTGATAAACAGTATTCCTGAAAAATCATTATTTCAGGTGGGATGGTAAATCCAGTTCCTGTTACTTCATCTTGGCTGGAAGTAGAAGTGCTTCTAGGTAGTTCTTTTAAATATTCAGGTCCCAAACTGAGCAGATTTTGAAGTGAAGGAGAGGTCTCCTTTCATTTCTTATTCATACTGTTTATAAGTCCTTGGGGCTACTGGAACATTGTTGCGTTTTATCCCTCTCTTCAGGAGAGGTCAGAATTCTTCCTGGAAGGGAATCTTAACCAAACTATGAGGCTCAGGTCCTACTGAAAATGTTCTTCACTTCATAGCTTCCTGCCCTTAGAGGACTCCAAATCTGCTAGATCCAAGAAATTTGACCCTCTGCTGTAATAGCCTGACTCTGCCATTTGGCTTCATGTTCTATCAACCACTGTCTAAAACTCCCTTATCTGTTACTGGTGCTGGAGAAACCTGCAACTGGTTATGTCTTCAGTTAGAATTGGCGACCTGCCCAGAAAAGTCTGTGGAGTATTAACTGACTGGTCCCCTATAAACTTGGCCAATTAGCTGTTTAACAAACTGTTGCACTGGAAGGGCAGCCCTAACAGTTGACAGATTTTCCAATAAGACCAAAGGATGGGTATTTATACAGATGTGATAGATGCCCTTTAAAACATGGATAACACTACTCTTCTGAATATGGTCAGGGCCCTGATGTGTTGGCCTTCCTGGGAGTTTATAATTAAACAAGAAAAAAAAAAAAGCCCTGTGTTTTAGAACATTCATCTTCTCATATCTAATACTGGCGACTTCTATTTCTCCAGCAATCAGAGGAAGACACTTTAACAGAGATTAGAAAGTATACTAGCTGTTCTCACCTCAGTTAGCCCTAGTCATTGCTACAGTGACTGGCTCCTGGGACAAACTCTACCCTGTCAACTTTGATTAGTTCCACAACAAACTAGATACAATGTTTTGCAAATATTTCTCCTGCTAAGGCAGTTTTCAGTACATGATTTTCAGTACATGGTTTCATTTCTATGCTTTTTAAACTTTAATTCATGTTTCTCATGGAAGAGCTAATCATTTGTGGAGAGTTAAACTCTAAAACTGGTGATGTAATTCATGAGGACCTGTCCGGAGCCATGGGAATATGAAGACAGTCTTCCCTGTGGGCATGCTGTGGAGAAGACCTGTATTAATTTGAATCACATTTTTCAAGTTCACTTATGAATGGAACAACAACAACAATATTTGTTATGCCTACTCTGCTTCTTAGAATCTTGGAGACAGCGTGGTACATTTACAGAAATTGTTAACCCACATCTCAACCACTGCAGCTGGCTATTACACATTCTTAGCTTTTCCTATGCTTTCTGCTGGCCATTATAATGATGTCTGGACTGGAAAGTTCCAGTCATCTCTGGTTTGACCCTAGGCACAGTTGTTACAGAGCCTTTGTCCTAACATTGGGTAAATGAGACAGGTTGCTGAGAGGACTGTCAGATAGGCTTAGAGGTGATACCTAACTACAGTTCAATTTGGTATTAACTAAGGACTATTTAAGCCTATCCTGGCTGTTTTAAGGCAAGGATTCCCCTTCTTTTCAAATACCAGTAGGTTGTGATTAACTTAAAGCCAGTTTTAGCTGTAACATTTTCTTAGAACCTAGTTTGATAAGAACTGTTGCAGGGACAGGAAAGCTTTAGATAAGCTAATGAGGTACCAAGGTGGGGGTGGGGGTAAGCAAGCATGTTTTATGATTTGAAGCTTACTCTGAATTTCTTATTGCCACAAATAAGCTTAGCTAAAATCAAGCACTGCCTGATCATCAGACCATGGGTCACTACTCCACAAAACAGAAATCTGGTTAAATGAGGTTGTTGGGCCCCACATATTGGCTCAAACAGGAAATTTATGTATTGCAGCTTTACAAAACAAGATCAATGGACAGCCTAGATTTAGCAGATTCCAGGCCACTGTGACAGGGGTCCAGTAACAGTTACCCATACTGCACAAGTGACAGCCAACTTAAGCTGTTTAAATAAAGTCTTTGCTGCCTCCTGAGCAGAATTATGGGCCTTTATCCCACCTTAGTTGGTAATCTTTATTAACTCTACAGATAGGAAATTGCTTGGCTGGCCCCAAAGAGTTTATTCCATCTTCATAAAAGACTATCTTTAACTCCCCACCTCCCCATCCCATCCCAATCTCACTGTTATTACTATACAATAACACACATTAATTCATCATAGTGTTATCACTAGACATTCCAGCCAAACTGTATCTTGACTATCTGCTTAACAGCAAGTCTGAGTTACTGAAATCTATGTTTAAACACTCACAGAAAGACCTGAGCTGTGGCTATTTCATCACAACCACCTACCATCGCAGAAAGAGCCATCTAAATTACACCATATTATTTGCTACTTTTAGTTGCCTTCTCATCAACCATGACTGAAGAGAAAATAGTTATGGGTCAAGCTGTAGGAGGCATACAAATTTCTAATTATTGATGCTAGCAAAGAACCTACATGAAGAATCTACTACTAAGAATTCAGGTAAAAGAGATGGTCTTCTGACTAAGCAACTGAAAACTTCCTAAGGGTTAAAATAATGGTAATAGTTAACCTTCATTGGGCTTTTCCTGTCAGACATTATGCTTTACAGGAAAGATTTCTTTTGTTTCACAGAATAACTATAATTAGTAATGTTGACTGTATTTGGAGAAAGAGCATTTAAAGAGGTAATTAAATTAAAATGGGGGTGGAGAGGGTGGGCCCTAATCCAATTTGACTGATATCTTTATAAGAGGAGGAGATTAGGACAGAGAGAGACAGTCACCCCAGGCACATGCATACATGTGAGAGAAGACCATGTGAAGGGCACCATCTACATGTGAAGACAGCAACCTATACTCTGGTTTCTCTTCAGATCGTATAAGCTGTTTCAGAATGAAACCAACTCTGCTGACACCTTGATCTTGGACTTCTGGCCTCTTGAAATACCTGTTTTTAAAGTTAGCTAGTCTGTGTTACTCTGTTATGGCAGTTGTAGCAAACTACTATGAAGATGCTCTATTATTATCCCTATACGGTAAAGAAACGAAGGTTCTCACTATACACCCTGCCCTGACTATTGTATCAACCCTTCCAAAACAAACGAACTTCTATTTTTTTTTGAAAAAATATAATGATTACTAAAAAACTCAAAACAGTAGAAAAAGGTACGAAATAACAGACTCCCCAAATCCCTATCTCCAGAGATCTATGCATTTGGTATACAATTGCCTTTTTTTTTAATGAGGATTAATATACTATTCACAAATTAATTTTTCATTGGCTAGTATTCCAAGGATGTTTTTACATCAATACATACTTTTTCCTCATTAAAAAAACCAAAACAAAAAATGTACACAGTATTTCTCCTTGAGTTAACTTGACCTGATATCATTTTTGGATGAACTGCATATATCCTGCCTTATTACAGAGAAATATTAAGACAAGCAACCTTTTATAAACAGATGATATGTGGTTTTATCTTGAATTGGGAAGGGTTCAACTGACAACTGAGCCTGCCAGCTGATTAGTGTCAGAAAGAACAACTGATCAATGTTCTTCAAATTTAAATTAGTGAATAAGTGAAAATCCTAAGTGTGCCTTTTTTGGGGTCACTTTGATGTACATTTCATAAGTAATATATCACAGACACTAACGACATGAGGAAGTGGTTTAATGTTCTCTGAGTGCTTCAATAAGATTTTATTTTGGCTGAGGTGGAAATCTGGTTGTTATTTGCTCTAAATTTTTTCAAACTAAAACTAATTCAGCTGCAAGGAACAGAACTTTAGGAAATCAACTACTCATGTTTTTATGTACTGGACTGGATTATAAAGGATTTTCTGAAGAAAGTCCTAGGTCTGTGGGAATTTCCACTGCTTGCCCAGAACAAGGGGAAATATAGGCTTATCATAGGCCTTTTTAGGTTCCTTAGTTCTGATGAAAATACAAATGTGCTCTGAGCACTGTTAAGACAAAGAGGTCTGTATTCAGCTGGCAACAGAGTACATGTCTGGACTGCTGCCAACATTTATCAAGAGATCAATATTCAGGAATGATCACTTGAAGAATGAACAATCCATTCATTTCTCTAGATATTCTAAAATATAATGTTAGACCAGAGTAAGCTAGCAATCTGGACAACTTTCTGCTGCTGGCTGTGTGCCTCTAATTTTGGCAAAATTACTTTTGTTGAAATGTATTTTCATGAAATGACCTTCAACAGCTGATTTTGAAGGGTACTGTAATTCATTCAACAAACATTTGAATGCTTATTATGAAATGCTATGAAACTCCAAGTTGTAACCTCTTTTTGAGGATCTTCGGGATAAAGGTCTGTCTGATCTTAAGACTAACAACAGTTGTAATTCACCTGAACAACTAGGTTCTTTTTATTCAAGGGCACTAAAAAGGTTTTCTTTTTTTCTTCTGAAAGTTGGCTGCTAGAAAGCTTACTGTGCTATTTGTGGACCACCAGTAGTAGGAAAGGTATTGGCCAATGTGGTTTACATTTTTAGAATTATTTTTGGCTCTCTGTCTCCACCCATACTTTTTCTTTTTTTTGGCCCCATTATGATTTACCTTATCTCATCACAAGTTGGCAAACCCTAGCAAATGGTCTGAAATCCTTTTGAACAGGGCAGAGCAAAAATAAACAATTGCAGGAAGCAAAATGGAGCTGAGAACATATTTACTGAGTTATACTTGTTCATTCATTTGGATTCTGATAATGGAGGACACTGAGTACTGCAGAAGAAAGGCAAATTGGAATCTTTTATCTTAATATTTTAAGAATACCGTGTTTTTTGATCATTCTAATATTAGAAGCAGGTGCAATGAAGAGGGGAATTCACTTGGTCAAGGTAAACACTACATGGTTGGATGTATTTAAGCTAAATGTGTGTTCCTAGAAAATTCAGTGGTTTTTTTTTTTTTAATAAATGGAACATTTTAAAGAGTTGATGGAATTGTTAAATATATCAAGGAACTTGTCCGCATACATTACAATGTCCATAACCATTCCCTAATAAATTCAGATTTCTGTATATAATGTTTTCTGAAGGTTATGAGGTGGCTACAAGAGCAGTTCAAAAGATAACACGTCACATGCCGCACCACTGTGTGATCAACACACATCATGACACTGTGGACCACGATGGAATTTGTTTCTATTAACCTGGTCTGACTTTACAATGATACACATTTAGTGTGAAGGGCAACACAATCACAGAAAATGCATTTCTTATATTCTCTGCAGTCTCATTAACTTGATGACATTGTCTTCCTAGAGTAGGTTTGGGTATAAGCAAATAAATTGAGTTTGCCATTAAAGAAAGCACAGGTAAATGTTTGTCTTAAAAAAGGTAGTAGTTACCCTCCAGTTATAGAAGTTCCGTTCTTCCTTCATATAGCAACTTTATATAGGGATTATAGATAAATATATATTAAATAATTATCTAGAGAGATAAGATATAAAGTATATCTTCCTTTTGATTTTCTTTTAGATCTACTCAAACCTGTTATTTTTTTGTCTATGATTCCCGACAGGACAGAACTCAAGTATCTTGCCAGTAAAGAACTGTGGTTAGAAGTCTGTTCTCTCTCTGTCTCACTCACTGTTAATGCTCTTCTACAGTTTGTCACACTTTTTGGGGACATAATGATTAAATGAGTAATTATGCTATTTTTTTCTGAGCAACTGGAAAGACTTGAGGAGAGACAGGTGTCAGTTTAAGTGATATAGGAAATCTAGTAAAGCTCAGCCAAGGGATGGCAAACATAAGGGTTCCTAAATTGAGGATCTGCTTTGGCTTTTAGAATCTAGTTTTACACAGTATAGTTTTTCCTTCTGTACTTAAAAAGTGAAAGCCTGGTGAGAAATAACCTATACAATTAAATAATCTTTTATCCTGTATTTTATGATATTCCCCATGTCTTCACAGCTTTGAATAAAATGTGATAATTTAATGAGTAAATAATATATTCTTATGGTCTCAGAGGAGATATGAACATATATGGTTGGATGGTGGGGGAGGGGGAAAAAGAGAAACAGTTCTATTCAAATTCAGGAACATTTTTTGTGCACGTCCTATATGGACAGTAGCATGAAAAGTGAATCATGGAAGCTAATGGAGAAAATTTCAGTAGTAGGTGGTGGTAAACCATCAAGGACAGCTCAAGAATAAAGACTGGAGCGGTGCCTGGGTGGCTCAGTTGGTTAATTGTCCGCCTTCGGCCCCGCACTGGGCTCCCTGCTCTGCGGGAGTGTGCTGCTTCTCTGCCCCTCCCCACTGCTCATGCTTGTGCACTCTCTCTCTCTCTAGCATGCTCTTGAATAAATAAAATCTTAAAAGACAAAAGAATAAGACTGGAGGGGAATTTTTTTCTTTTTAGCAAAAGGGAAAAACTGAGAACTTCAGGAGAGTTTCAAATAGATTTGTAAAGGGTAAACAACGTATCAATGAATGGGCCCTGAAAATGCTACCAGCAATTAAGAACGACTTAGAAAGTCAGGAAAGAATCTGCACAAAGTCTGTCATGCAGGCCACCTGAACAGGCTTGTGCATTGGGCCCCCATCCTAAGCCTAGTGAAGGAATCTTTCCCAGGTGATTTTCATGCACAATAAGGCCTAAAGACCACTGCTGAAGAAAAAAAATTCACCAAAAAGAGGTTTATTTATTATTTTTTAAGATTTTATTTATTTATTTGACAGAGAGAGCAGGAGAGCACAAGCAAGGGAGAGAGGAAGAGGGAGAGGGAGAAGCAGGCTCTCCACTGAGCAGGAAGACCAATGTGGAACTCCATCCCAGGACCCTGGGATCATGACCTGAGCCGAAGGCTGTCACTTTACCAACTGAGCCACCCAGGCATCCCCAAAAAGAGGTTTATAAGAAAGCTTCTCATTCCTTCTGAGTTTACTACCAGATGAATTTATTTGGTTCAGATTTGAGATTTTGTTATTGTTCTCAACAGCCAGCAGTAGTAAAATACTTAAATCCCAGCTCCATCACTTATTACACTTGACTACTTAACATTTCTGGGCCCAGTTTCCTCATTTGTAAAATGGGAATAACAGTATCTATCTTGTTGAATTAATATAAGGATGAAATGAGACTTTATGTAAAGCACTTAAGCACTGTCACATAAATGCTCAGTAAAATATTAGCTGTTTTCTTCACCTTCGTCACATTTTTTAATTCAGTCAATGTCACAGTAAAAAGATTATAATAACCAACAAAAATCACACATCTCCACCCAACCCCTCACAGTAAGTAACAGAAGTCAACTTACAACAATTAAAAAGCATCTCAACTGTAGAAAACCCAAATGGTAGGAGTCAGAGAGCATACAGACTGGGAAGTATCATTCAGAACCCACAGGGTCTCAATGAAGAACTCTCTGTAAATATTTTCACCAAGGAATCTATGTCCAAATAAGTCACAGGCCAGTTCTTCATCCAGCTATCTCAGGTTTATTTGAAATCAAGAATTAAGGAAATTACTTTGCTACTAGTTTTACCTCACTGACTACTTCGAATTTCACTTCTGTTATCACAAAGACATATTTTTGAGAAGAGGCATACATAAAACCCCTACATGATCCTAAGTCCTAAAAAGAATCTGTCAGGTTGAACTACATAAAACTGCCAATATTTGACAAGTTTTGACCTACCAAGGCAGTAACTGCAGTACTGCTTGTTCACTAAATACTCAGAAAGAAAAAGATGTGAAACTTTGTTTCTACTACTAAAATATACTTACAATCCCTTCTGGAAAGCTTAAAGAGAGACAGCAGTACAAATCAGAATAAATGACACTACTATCATTATAAATCATAGTAATGCTCATAATTAATGAAATAACAATTTTCCAGACAGGGGTCTACAGAGGTTAAGTTTCTTGCCCCAAATTAAACAGTGGGAAGAGAAACAGAATCAACATCAGTCTCTTGACTAAGCTTTGTTAATATCATGTTTCCATGAAAAGTCTGCTTCTTTTATTGAGCTTTCCATCTCAGAAATGGCATCATTACTGGATCCAGTTGTTTAGACCATAAACCTTGGGAGTCTTCCTTGACTCCTCTCTCTCACACATACTATCCATTCTATCAGCAATCTTGTCCTAAATCCACTGACATTTCACTCCACCACTATTAGCCAAGTTAAGGCCATCATCATTTCTTGCCTATACTTGGCCAACACTCTCCCAGTTTCCCTTATTTCACTTTTCCCTCTTACCCAACAAGCTATTTCTCATACAGAACCCAGAACAATATTTCTAAAACACAAACCAGATTATGTCACTTCCTGCTCTCAACCTTCTGTTATAGGTTGATTTTTCCAACTGCACATGGAACACTCTTCAGGACAGATCATATGTTAGGCCATAAAACAAGTCTCAAATTTAAAAGGACTGAAATAATAAAAAGTATGTCTCTGACCACAATGGAATTGAATTAGGCTCTTAAAATTCCTTTCAACAGAAAGAATTTTGAAATATCCTAAAACAGTAGGAAAATAAGCAACATGCTTATAAAGAACCCATGAGTCAAAGAAAAAAAATCACCAAGGAAGTTAGAAAATATCTTGAATTGAATGAAATGAAATACAACATAACAAAATTTATGGGATGAAGTTAAAGCAATGCTTAGGGAGAAATTTGCAGCCTGAATTGCCTATGTTAAAAAAGAAGGTTTCAAATCAGTAACTTCAGCTTCCACCTTAAGGAACTAGGAAAAGCAGCACAAACTAAACCCAAAGATGGAAGGGTGGAAGGAATAATAAAAATGGAAGCAGATGGAAGGAATAATAAAAATTAGAGTGGAGATCAATGAAATCAGAAAATAGAAAAAAAAAATAAAGAAAAATTAATGAAACCAAAAGTTGTTTCTTTGAAAAGATCAACAAAATCGAAAAGCCTCTAGCTAGACTGACCAAGGGGGGGGAAAAAAAGACCAAAGATACAAATGACTACAAGAAAAAATTAGAAGAAGGAACATCACTACCAATCAATAAAAATTAAATGAATTATATATAAACAATATGAACAAACTGATGCCGACAAATGAGATCATTTAGAAAAGATGCACAAATCCTAGAAAGACACAAATTACCAAAACTGACTCAAGAAGAAATAGAAAATCCAAGTAGGCGTAGAAGAAGAAATAAAATTGGTAATTAAAAATCTTCCCACGTGCAACCGTAAGAGCGCTGGAATGGTTATACTAACATGAGACAATATAAGAGTTTCATGACAAAAATTGTTGCTAAAGAGTGACATTTTATCTCGATCTATTAGGAAAATACAGAAATTGTAAACAGAAAGTGAAAAGACAAACCCACAGGCTAAGAGAAACTCTTTGCAAGCATTTATCTGATAAAGGACTTGTACCCATAATATATAAAGAATTCTCAGAACAACAAGAAGGTGATACAATTTTAAAATGGGCAAAAGACATGAATAGACACTCTTCACTAAAGAAGATACACATGGTAAATAAGCACATGAAAAGATGCTCAATACATCATTAGTCACTAAGGAAATGCAAATCAAAACCACAGTGAGATACCACTTCGTATCCACCAAAACAGAACACAGTATCTATAATCAAAAGACAGATAATAACAGAAATTGGAACCCTCATACATTGCCAGTAGGAATGTAAAATGATGCAGCTGCTTTGAAAAACAGTGGCAGTTTCTCAAAATGTTAAAAATAGAGTTGCGTATGACCCAGCAATTCCAGTCCTGCTATCTACTCAAGAGAAATGAAAATTTATGTCCCCACACAAACTTGTACATGAATCACAGCAGCCCAAATGTGGAAACAACCTATCAATTGATGCATGGATAAACAATATATTCGGCAATAAAAAGGAATAAAGTACCGACACATGCTATAACACGAATAAACTTTAAGAATATTATGCGAAGTGAAAGAAGGCCATCACAAAAGGCCATATATTGGATGATTCTACTTAAATGGAAATTTCCAGAATAGGCAGATCTATATAGAGACAGAAAATAGATTAGTGGTTGCCTAGAGCAAGGGAGAAGGCAAAGGGGGAACGACTGCCAATGGATACAAGGTTTCCTTTGGGATGATAAAATTGTTCTAAAATTGGTGATAGTTGCACAATTTTGTAAATATAATAAAACCACTGAATTGTGCACTTTACATAGGAGAATTTTATCTATGTATATCTCAATAAAGCTGTTAAAAAAAAAAACCCCAATACTTAAAAAAGAAAAAGGAATAAAGTATCGAACCAAGTAGGAAAAAAAAAAACCAAAAAAAGCCTCCCACAATAGAAAGCTTGGCTTTAGACACGTAAACTCTTAACAAATATTTAAAGAAGAAATAATACAATTCTAACACAGTCTTTTCAGGAAAATGAAAGGGAGGAAACACTGCCCAACTCATTCAATGAGGCCAATATTATCCAGGTACCAAAGTCATAAGACGACCAGTAACAAGAAAAGTACAGACCAATTTCCCTCATGAATACAGACACAAAAATCTTTAAAAAAATATGAGCAACATTTAGAAGAGTTATATACCATGAAGTGAGATTTAGCCCAGGAATACAGAGTTGGTTCAACATTAAAAAATTAATATACCTAGGGCCGCCTGGGTGGTTCAGTCAGTTAAGCATCTGCCTTTGGCTCAGGTCATGATCCCAGAGTCCTGGGATCAAGTCCCACATCGAGCTCCCTGCTCAGTGGGGAGTCTGCTTCTCCCTCTGCCCCTCCCCTTGCTTGTGCTCTCTCTCTCTCAAAAATAAATAAAATCTTTAAAAAAATAAAAATATACCATATTAACAGAACAATGGATAAAAGCCACATGACTAGCTCAATAAATGCATGAAAATATATGACAAAATCCATTCATGATAAAAACTCTCCACAAACTAGAAACAGGAGGAAATTTCCTCACTGATAAAGGGCATTTATGAAAAACCTACAGCTAACACTGTACTTAATGGTAAACAAATGTTTTCCCCTTAATATTAGGCACAAAGCAAAGAAGGATGTGTGCTCTTTTCACTTTCTATTCAACACTGTACTGGAGGTTCTATCCTATACAATAAAGGGGGGAAAAAAGGAGGAGGAGGAAAAATTAAAGGCATTCAGAGTTGAAAAGAAGAAACAAAATTGTCTTTATTTGCAGACATTATCCTGTGTGTAGAAAAACCTATGGAGTCTGTATAAAAAAAACTATTAGCACAATAAATGAGTTCATCAAAGCCATAAGATACCAGATCAATGTACAAAAATCAATGGCAAGTTCTACATACTTAGCAATGAAAAATCCAAAATGAAACCAAGAAAAAAATTCCATCAAAAATTACACCCAAAAAGAACGAAATACTTAGGAATATCAAAAAGAATGACATACTTAACAAAAGAAGTGCAAGCCTTGTACACTGGAAATTACAAAGCATTACTAAGAAAAAGTAAAGATCTAAGTAAATGGAGAAATATTCCAGGTCCCTGAACGAGAATATTAGGAGAGCCATTCTTCCCAAAATGATCTGTAGACCCACAATACATATAAAATTCCAGAATTTTTTTTTTGTAGAAAATGACCAGCTAAATCTAAATTTATGTGGCAATGCACAAGATCCCAGAGTAGCTAAAATTCTGAAAAAGTACTAAGTTGTAAAACTTGCACAACTGGATTTCAACAATTATAAAAGCTACAGCAATCAAGACACTTTGGTACTGTCCTAGGAGAGACATATAGACCAAAGAACAGAAATCAACATCCAGTGATAAATCCTTACATTTACGGTCAACTCTGTTTTCACAGTGGCACCGAGGCAATCAATGGGGTAACGGATAGACTTTTCAATAAATGGTGTGGGGACAGCTGGACAGCCATGTTCGTAAGATGATTTTATATTTTACTTCATGCCACACAAAATAATTAACTCACAATGAATTATGGACTTAAAGGAAAGCAATAAAACTAGAAAAATTTTTAAAGAAAACATGAGAAACTCTTTGTGCCCATGAATTAGGAAACAACTTTTCACCAAAAACATGATACAAAAAGTTGGTAAGGTGGACTTTATCAAAATTTAAGACGCTTACACTATGAAAGACAGTATTAAGAAGATACAAAGGCAGGGCGCCTGGGTGGCTCAGTTGGTTAAGCGACTGCCTTCGGCTCAGGTCATGATCCTGGAGTCCCCGGATCAAGTCCCGCATTGGGCTCCCTGCTCAGCGGGGAGTCTGCTTCTCCCTCTGACCCTCTCTTCCCTCTAGTGCTCTCTATCTCTCATTCTCTCTCTCTCTAAATAAAATCTTAAAAAAAAAAAAGGAAGATATAAAGGCAGAGACTAGGAGAAGACATTTGCAAACCCTATGACTGAGAGAGAACTTGTACCTAGAATATTTAAAGAAATGTTACAACTCCATATAACAAAAACAACCCAATTTAAAAATGGCCAAAGATCTGAATAGACATTTAACCAAAGAAGAAAAACATATGGCCAATAAGCACATGAAAAGATGCTCAACATCTTTTCAACATTCTAATCTGCGTTATTAGGGAAATGCAATCAAAGCCAAAATGAGGTATTATTTCACATCCTAGTACTAAAATGGCTGTAATAAAAGAACAGTAACGTGTGCTTAAAAAAAGCTCCAACATGCTATGGTTTGAACTGTATAATTAAAAATGGTTAAAAATAGTAAATTTTATATTTTATCACAATAAAAAAATTTTTTATAGTCCTAATACTTAAAAAAAAGATAGCAGTGAACAAAGTAGGAAAAAAAAATGATCTTCCCACAAAGAAAAGCCCAGCTTAGGTGGTATCACTGGTGAGTTCTATCATATACATAAAAAAGAAATAACACAATTTTGAATAATCTTTTCCAGGAAACAGAAGAAAACACTTCCAGACTTATTCAGTGAGGTCAATTTAAATGCCTTAAAGTATAAAAGACATAATGTATTGGACGGACCAGAAGTATTAAGAACTGGGTTCCAATCCAGAGTTTGTTAGCAAACAGTTGTGTAATCTTTGTGAAGTTACTTTATCTTGTTGGGCTTCAGTTCCTCCATTTGTAAAATAAGAGAGCTGACCAGAAAAATCCTTTCCATCTATATAATTCTACATTTATTACATAAAATTTTGTTTAAAATTTGCCCAGTCATATAATTGGTATAACCTTTCTGGAAAACAGTATGGCCATATGTATGTAGTAAGAGGCAATTCACACTCTCTGACAAAGTTTTTCAACTTCTAGATATTTGTCTTAAGGAAATAATTTAACCAGCCAAAGAACACATAAAAAGATGGTCACTTTAACAATCCACATGTCCAATAATAGTGGAGTAAGACAGTAACACAAAGAAATATCAAATTACTAAAAATTTGTATGAAGATTATGGAAAACATTTTTTGTTAGGTAAAAATAATCAAATATAAATGATTTACATATGAAAATGTACACGGTATATAAATTATATTTTTGCAAACAAAAAGTCATTTCTACTAATGAAAGTAGTATCAGAATTTTGAGTCTAAAAGATTTTGTTTTTAATTACAAAGTAGTTTTTGAAATGTTGATACACTATATACTCAAAGAGAAAAAATAAAAAACTTGTCCAAAGTATAGATATAAAATATCAAGATTATGTTGATAAGGTTCTAAATTCCTCTAGTTTGATTAATGCTTCCTAAGAGTGGTTATGAACCTAGGGCTCTCAGTAGAAATCTCAATGATTAAAACTTTCATCAGCTGATACCGGAATTATCAATAGTATTTTACCTGTTCTACCCAGAGTTGAGATAAAGCCTAGAGGTCTGATTTTATCAAATACTCATTCAAGTACAGCTATAAAACTGGGCAGTTCAAAATCCTTATACCTGATTATTTCATTTATCACTGCCAACCCCTTTCAAGTTCTCTATTTAAAATTTCTCAGGCAGCCTTCATTTGTAAATATATAATCCACAAAACATCTGAGTTATACAACCACTAAAGTTCCTCTCTCTCAAATAAGGAGGGAAAAGAAGCAGCAAGCGCCTAGCTTCTGGATTTTCCTTTGTATTCCATTCCTACGGCTGCCTGGTAGGACAGGGATTTCAAGAGGATCCAGTCTCAGCATTGCGAAGTTCAGTAGAGAGAATACTTGGTGAATGATTCTTGGGCACAATCCTAGTAATAGTAGGTTGAACTGTATGAAATCATTTCTGTAGGTCAAAAGAGTAGACCATTGGTAACTGCATATGGCTCAACCAATGTCAATGCCTCTATATTAAGGAAAACTTTCTGTTCCCTTTCAAACTCTGTAGAATCACTGTCAAGGATTCTCTCCTTGATCTTTTCAATGAATACACTTATGTGAGTCATTATTTCCAAAACCAGAATTAAAGCAATCTTAAATTTTAATTTTTAAGCATTTTTTACACGTTTGCATTAAAATGAAGTATTTTAACAGCAGCCAACCAAAGAATAAATATCAGAATTATTCCACTCTAACTCAATTCTTGTTAGTCATGTTTCTCTTCACAGAGCAGTAAGTTTTCACACTTTCAGAGTAATGCTTCTTCCACCTCCAACTGAAATCCATACATATTGAGAGAAACTCACCTGAAACTACCATAGACTATAAGTAGAATGGAAATCAGAAATGTAGACACTTGACTGGAATCCACCAGGGAATAGGCCCTAGAGAAATAAGAGGGGAAAAAAATTAGATCACATGCCACAAGTCCTCATGGAGTTTACAGTCTGGTGGAGTTTCATTATTGTTTTTAAGTTAAAAAAAAAAAGCGTAAATTAGCATGAACAAAACAGCATAATTAAAATGAAATCTGTTTGTTTAATATAAAGAATACATGTGTGGGTTCACAGCTATTATTAGTTAATGCACTCAGGATGTTAAATGATATCAGTGTAAAAAATCCCACCTCTGTATACCACATATGCCTACAACATCCACTCCCAATTTAAGAAGTACCAAAATATCTACCATCACTGTGCCAAAGATAAAAAGTCTCAGTGATTACACTGTTACCAGTTTACACTTGAACGGTCAATAGTATTTTACTGCTTTTCCTCAGTGATGAGGTGAAACCTGTATCTCTCTCCTGAATTCCATTTCCATTTTTATAATTGCCCACTGGTTCTCCCCATCTGGGTGTCCTACAGGAGTTTTTCCAAGACAACAAGGTCCAAAATTAAAGTCAGTATTCTTCCCTTCATATCTGATCCTCTCAAGGAATGGAATCACGATTCCCTCACTTCAAAGCTAGAAGTCGGCTGCATCCTTAACACCCCCTTCTCTTACTTCACACATGGTAACAACAGTCAGCAAGTCCTGCAACTGCCACATCCCCAACTACCCCACTTCTCTAAACTCTACTGGCAATTCTTTAGCTCCCTTCTATAGCTTGACCAACAGAAATCTTGTTAAGTCTGTCTCCAGGAGTTAACCCTTCATACCAATCATTCTTGTTAGGGATTTTCCTAAAACAAACTTCTCTTCATTTTTTCATTCAGCAAATATTTAATGATGCCTCTGTGCCAGGCACTCTGCTAGCGACTGGGGATACAATAACAAACAAGACTGTCTTGGACCCTCACTGAATGTTCTAAAGGAATAAAAAAAGTAAACTCCATTCTTTCCAAAGGAATGCAAACAAAAAGTTAACACAAGCAAGTGAATATAATCATGGAAAATGTTGCAAAGGGGAGAGAGACAAGTACAAGGTCCTCTGAGAATATATAATAGGTGGATCCTATGGAAGAACTGGGCAGAGATGGGGGGCTTTCCTTAAGGGAATAGATGAATGAGTGAGATACAAGACACAATAATGGATTTGGTGATTGTTTACGGGAGCTAAGAAAGCATTCCCAGCTTTCTGCTGAGCAGCTGGTGGATGGCTGTATCATTAAGCAAAAAAGGCAACATATGGAAGCAAATTCCTTGTATGTTGGGTTTTGGACTGTTGAGGAGATAGGTGGATATGTTTGTCTAGAGCCCAGAAGCAGCTCTAAGCCAAAGATATATACTGGGAGCTCATCACCTTCAATATGGTAATTGAAACCATAGGTGTGTGTGAGACTGCTGAGCAGTAGTGAAAAGAGGACCTGGGAGGAAAGCCTGAGAAACTCCTAACATATAAAGGCCAGGAAGAAGGAGAAGCTGCAAAACACATAGACACACCCCCCAAACTGAAAGAGAAAGAGGAATAAAACCCAGAAAACCCAGGATAGCAGGGTGTGATGGGAGTGTTTCATAGAGGCAGCAGGATCAGATGATGCCTGAATTTAAACCCTTGCTCTGCCACTTACCAGTAGTTACTCAACCTCTCAAGTTCAGCTCCTTCACCTATAAAATGTGAATAATGGCACCTACCTTAAATAGATATTAAACAATCAAATGAGGGGTGCCTGGGTGGCTCAGTTGGTTAAACGTCTGCCTTTGGCTCAGCTCATGATCCCGGGGTCCTGGGATCAAGCCTCACATTGGGCTCCCTGCTCCATGGGGAGCCTGCTTCTCCCTCTCCCTCTGCCCCTCCCCCTGCTTGTGCTCCCTCTCTGTCAAATAAATAAAATCTTTTTTTAAAAAATCAAATGAGACAATTCCTATAATGAGCTGAACACAGTGCGTACTCAATTAACAATCATTCATTGTTAGTATTAGGAGGGAGAGGTCACCTGTGCTGAAGGCTGCAGAGATAGCAAGTAAGATAAAAACCAGTGTCCATTGGATTTATTTACCATGTAAGTCACCTGTGACCGACTGTAGCAAGAACACTTTAAGGTATGGTAGTGATGGGGGTCAGGCTGGAACTGGCTGAGAATTAGAATTAGGCAAATGGATACTGACATTTTTTTCAAAGGCATGAGGAAGGGAACAGCAGAGGGAGGGGAATGTAAGGATAAGGGAGGCCTGAAAAAAATTTGTTTTGAAGATTTACTTATTTGAGAGAGAGAGAAAGACTGCATGCACGTGCAGCAGGCGGGAGGGGCAGAGGGAGAGAGAGTCGTAAGCAGACCCTGGGCTGAGCGTGGAGCCCCATTTGGGGCTCGATCCCACGACACCCTAAGACCACAACCTGAGCCCAAACCAAGAGTTTTGGCTTAACCGACTGGGTCTGAATTTTTTTTTTTTTTAAGACAGGAGATATTCAACCTTTTGTGTATGCTGAGTGGAAATTATCCCAGTGAGGAGGGAAAGACTAGTGAGTACAGAGGAGAAGTTTCCTTTATCTTTCTAAAAAATAGGACACAGTGAAATTTCAGGATAAGATACTGTGATCTGTAGTGTCATTTTTTTGATCTTCAGTTTTTAGAGGCACATACTAAAGTAACTGGGTGAAATGACAGGATTTAAGGTTTGCTTTAAAATGTCCCAGGGGGAAAAAAAAAAGGCAGGGGATAGATTTTTTAAAAGGTACAATTATTTTTAATTATTGAAGCTAGAATGATAGGTAGATGGGAATTCATTATAAAGCTGACCCTTGAACAACCTAGGGGTCAGGGATGCTGACCCACCTTCACAGTCGAAAATCCATGTACTTTTGACTCCTCAGATACTTAACCGTTGACCAAAAGCCTTACCAATAACATCAACAGTTGACTAATATATATTTTGTATGTTATATTACATATTGTACTCTTATAATAAAGCTAGAGAAAAGAAAACGTTAAGAAAATCATAAGGAAAGTACATTTATAGCCCTGTAGTGTATTTACCAAAAAAAAAAAAAAAATCCATGTGTAAGTGGACCTATGCAGTTCAAACCCATGTTATTCGAGTCAATCACACTCTTCTACTTTTGTGTATTTTGAAAACTTCCACAATAAAAAGTTAAAAAAGATGTTCTGGGTCATGAGTTCTGAACCACAGCATCCCACCGAACCACCCCTTCCTAAAATTTCACTCAGCGGAGGGAATGGAGATGCAGGAGACAGGACAGCCACCCTAGCCTCTCTGCTAGCCTGTGTTCAGCGATGCAGCTGTGGTGGGCCAACGTGTCCTCTTTTAGACAGACAATCAGACGACGTAGACAGGGCTTACCCACCACAAGACTACATTTTGTATATTAGGAAAACTTAATCAATTTCTCTTTATTTTAGAATTATGTTTCTTGCTTCAACAATCACTTTTGTAAATATCTCTTCTTAAAATTCTGAAAACAAATGACATCTGTTTAGAAGGAACATTTTCTTAAAAACAATTTTTTTGGAAAACCATATAATCATATGGTACAAAAATCAAAACTATGTGTATCAAAAGGTGCACACCAGAAAGTCTCACTCCCCTCTAGTTTCCCCCAAGTCCTCTTAGGTAACCACTTTTATTAGTTTCTTGTAGAGCCTTCTAGAATATATAATATACACATATTTCTCACCATTTCTTATACAAAAGGTAGGACTCTGTACTCCCTCTACCCTCCTTTTACAATATAGCCTAGAGATCTTCCTCTGTATCAGTATGTGCAGATTTTCTCTTTTTTATTTTCTTTAAGCTGCACAGTATTCTATTGTGTGGCTACACTGAAAAACACAGGGTTTGTTTTTGTTTTGTTTTTTTAACAAATCCCTTTTAGATGGACACAGTGGTTGTTTCCAAAAATTCTCTTAACTGCACTTCTACAAAAAAAGCCATGTAAATTATACCTGCAATGCACACATGAAATGACACGTCTGTGTAGAACAAAGGTCTTCAAAGTGAGACTGCAGATCACAGAGGAAATACACATGCAATCTGATAGATATTGCCCAACTGCCCTCCAGAGAGCTTGTATCATTTTGCATTCTCACCAGCAACTATTAGGGTTCCTCTTTCCAAAGCCTTGCCAACAGTGAGTGTCATCTAATTTTGGAATTTTTACCAATTTGAAACATGAAAATTGGTATCTCAATATGGCTTTCATTTGCATTAATTTTCTGATGTAATTAAAATTTTAAAAATTGATTAAAAGTGAGCTTAAGCAGGTTTTCACATGATTAAAGGCTAGTAGGCATTTTTAAAATAATTTAAATTTTTTCCAGATTCCAGGGTTATAAAAAACAAAGGCAGACTTTTCTTTTTTTTTAAGATTTTATTTATTTATTTGACAGAGAGAGACACAGCGAGAGGGAACACAAGCAGGGGATGTGGGAGAGGGAGAAGCAGGCTTCCCGCCGAGCAGGGAGCCCAATGAGGGGCTCGATTCCACAACCCTGGGATCATGACCTGAGCCGAAGGCAGACGCTTAACGACTAAGCCACCCAGGCGCCCCTTTTTTTTTTCTTTTTTAAAGGATCTTTTCTTTTGCTGGTGTTTCACTTGGAGTGGATGCCTTGGCTTTTTTGTACCCTTTGTATTTTGAAGCCTATTGTCATTACCTAAAAGGTAGATTAGAGTCTAAACTTCCCAAACTCAGTATCTTAAGAACTCATATTATTGTTTATTCCTTTTGCTGCATCTCTCAAATCAGTGGAGACTCTCCAGAGACTCATCACTTAAGACTTCTAGATGTCTGGGGTTGAACTGTTACTAAACCAGCTCTTTGTCTTCCACAGATCCTCTGGGCTCTGCTCTTGTCTCTGTGGCTGACCATCTTGCAGTCACTGACTTTCTTCAGTCTTTTTCAAGGCAAGGGTTTGACCATGTGCAAAATGCCTTCTAAAGAGGCTGACCAGGGCTACCAGCCAATAAGCATGCTACCCATTGCAGAACTAAATGCATAGTTTCAGAAAATGGTTTCTTTTAAACAGTTTTATTTTTCCAATCTATACAAGAAAATTTGGTGAAAGCTGACTCCTGATATATCCATGGTATTTTATAATTTATAAGATTTAAAAAAGTTATTACACTGCAAACTGTACCAAGTATCACATAATTAGAAGTTATGGGTTATTTGAAATGTCATACATTTTCAACTCAAACTACCATTACGGAAGTTTTACAAAAAGCTTTTTAACACAAAGAATTTATTATATAGAATACGGTTTAAATTAATTTTAGCCAATTTGCATTTTAAAAACAGTACTTTCTTTTAAAAAATTACAAAAATGGGGCACCTGGGTGGCTCAGTCAGTCGAGTGTGCGACTCTTGATTTCAGCTCAGTCATGACCTCAGGGTTGTGAGACTGAGCCCCACACTGGGCTCCATGCTGAGCTCGGAGTCTGCTTGTCCCTCTCCCTCTGCTCCACCCCCTGCTCACGTGCGCGCTCTCTCTCTCACTCTCTTTCTCTCAAATAAATAAAAATATTTTTTAAAAATTACAAAAATAATTCATGTTTATTCTAACAATCCAAATAACAGGTTAGAAACAAAAGTACAACTGCCTCCTCCCTCCCCCTTTTCTGCACTCCCATTCCCTAGGAGTAGACACTGTTCACAATTGGGTGTGTGCATCCTTCTATATAAATTGCAGAATGTATACACAGCCATAAAAACAGACATGCACATATTCTTCTATAACTTACTCTTTTTGAAAACTCAACTACATACCAGGAGCTATTCTTTTCTATTGCCTTACCTTATTGGCCTTTGGGTATAAAATTAAGACATTAGAAAACCTGACAAAATAGAAAGCATTCTTCTTTTTCTTTTCTTTGAGAGAAATCTTCTAGGTTCAATGAATACAACTTTTAGCCACATACACACTATCTAAAAATTCTTATTTCCGAGGTATTAACTATGGCAGGATCTCCCAATGCTTCACACTTTTTCATCTCACTTTACTTTCTAAAATTAGGAGGGTAGACTGTTGTTTCTGACCTCAACAGAAACAAATGGATGCCCGTGCCTGTGTTGCTCTTTTTCGTCAATTTAAGATTTAGTGAAGGCAGGAACATTTCTATTGCCCTTTTTTCAAAGGCAAACTATGGAATCCCACAGGTAAAGATAACGTCCATATCCTGACACTGAACAGTCAAATCTCCTGTGAAAAACATGAGGAAGCACTTCATCTTGTGCACTGGCAGATGCGCTCTAACAACTCCTGTCAGGCCTAGAGGCTATCAAAAACATTGATATTATACATAATATTACATTTCAAACGTGTATAGAAATCATTTTTGGAAAATAACATCTGCTTACGAAATGTGAACATGCTAGCACATTTTGTCACAGACACTGAACATGTTAGAACATTCTGCTATCCTAAAACAACTTGACGATGAAGTTTTTCTTTTTTCACATTTACCAGAAAACCTTCTGCCACTTACATTCTCTAAGTTTAGGGACTTAGTCACATAGATGCATTATGTTTTATGAATCACTTATGTTTACTTCACTAGAGGTTGCCTGTATCAAGTTTAAGTAGGAATATGTACACTTTACTATTAAGTCTTTAAAAATTCCTGAGGACAGAAGGAACTATTTAGCTGATGATAAGCCTAGGATGTAGTTAGAAACACAAGTTCTCCCCCCTCACACCAGCTGTCTTAGCCAACAGTCTGCTGGGTCATGTTGTATCTTAATCAATACAAATAGATAATTACAAAAATAGCTAAAGTAAAGACTGAATGGAACATAAACTCAAATATCAAACTGCACTGTCCAATATATATATAGCAGCCACTAGCACTAAAACGGCCATTAGCCACTAGCCACATGTGGTTATTTAAATTTAATTAAAAATTTGGTTCACTGGTTATACTAGTTGAATTTCAAGTGTCCAGTAGCTGGTGGCTACTGGATTGAATGGCCAGATAAAGAATATTTCCATCAAAGCAGAAAGTTCTCATGACTGCACTGACATATACTTGTATAGGAAGATGCCCATATTTTATTTAAAAACTGGGCTTCTGGGGTTTTCTTGGTGGTAAGAGTAACATCCGACATTTTATTGAGTGCTTAATTCTCACAACCATTCTGTGAGGTTAAGTCCTACATGTCCACAACCCCCTAGCCAAAACAATACCTTGTGAACAGATGTGTTGCAGAATTCCAAATTTTTTGGATCTTACACAGAAAACACCCTCACTGGGGTCTAGTGCAGTGCCCCATAATCAAATATTAATGTTTCTGTAGTGAAACATGAATAACCACACTAAATAAGATAAAGATTAGAAACCACTTCATATCAGCTTAGGTCAGGTTTTGCTTCCAGAAGAATTACAGAAAAACTCTGGGTTTTCAGAATTTGGGGTTTGGGAATTGTGGACATGTGTGATTATCACCATTTTGAGGTGAGGAGCCAGGTGCAGTTCTGAACATAGGCAGCCTCACTCCAGAGTCTCCCAAATTGACTTGATCATCTGATGACAAACTTGGGAGTCAGGAAGCTCTAGTTTCTATCTTTAATTATACTATAACTAGCCATGTGATCTTCCCTGGGCAAGGCTTTACATCTTTCTGGTCTCTATAAAATCCTCTTTTGGCTTAGATAAACTCGAAGGCCCAACTAATCTTTATTTTTAAGATTCTAGGTTTTTATATGTTTTTCCTCCAAAATTTTAAGTATTACCAAAAATATTTCTGTTTGGCTGATCACTGGCATGTTATAGGTAAATTAGCACTGTTTTCAGGCCACTGAAAACTGATTACTTTTTTTGAGTATAGTTGACACCCAATGTTACATTAGTGTCAGGTGTAAAACATAGTGATTCGCCAAGTTTGCACATTATGCTATGTTCACCACAAGCTACCATACAACTGTTACATACAACTATTATAATATTGTTGCTTATATTCCTTATGCTGTGCCTTTTATTCCTATGACTTATTAATTCCATAACTGGTTGGTTTAATCAACCCAAGAAAAATCCTTCTCTTGAGTCACTTTTTAAAAAAACCGGCCAGCCCTAGGGTCTAACCCACAGCTCTTTTGTTCCTCACTGCTGATAATGACGGGAGAAGAGGGCCTCATCCATACCACTCTCTCCTCTTCTCTTGGTGCACAAAAAGAAGTGAGGAAAGAATCAACAGCGCTTCCGAAGTATGCAGAGATCCTAGAACTTTACTACAGTATTGGGGTCTGGGCTTTGGGGGTACAACCAAAGTAGGGGAGGCAGGAAGGGAAAGGTATTCCAAGGAAAAAGGGGAGGTAGTCTGCCAATTCTAGGAAATCAAAGCCCTGCCATCTTCTTTATTTCACAACCTCCTCCCTATCCCATACTTCAAACTCCCAAAGCCATCAGCAGAAATGTTTCACCTCTCAAGACCTCCTAGGGAGGTGTTTTTTCCAGAGACTCGATGCACATTAAAGACAGGAACACACTCTACACCCCGAAACAAAGGAATTCCTACTGAAATTTAAAAAGAAACTAAATACATGTATTTTAGACATGCCAAAATCAGGTTAGCCAAATGTACTTAAGACAGAGGTGGGAGACTTTGCCAAGTGATGTATTAGTACAGGTTAGCTATTGAGGTATTTTATATGGTCACTATGAAACCCCTAATTCTTTCACTACATTCCCCCAAGCCTTAATAGACAAAGACAAAAAGCTACCAGAAAGTTCTCTCATATACAGTAAGATTATATATTCTACACCCTAAGATTTTTAGAACCATGCTGGATTTTATTTAGTAATTACTCTACAAACATCTATTTCTAGCTGCTTTACCAGCAAGTGCTTATAACACATATCCTGCTAAAAATCATGCCAAACTGAGACACAGAGAGTACTGTTCTATAATGTGTTCTATGTGTCAGCCTTCCAGCTATACAATGAAAGCATTCTTATCCATCCAACAAACCAAGCAACTAATATTCCAACCCGGCACAGACAGTGCCCTAAACTAGCACTATGCAAACTTTTTCATCTTGTAACTATTTACACTCTTGAAATGAAGATCCCTTAGCGTTTTTGTTCCTGTGGGTAATAACAATTAGAAATTAAAACTGAGAAAAATTAAAAACATTTACTAACTCATTTAAATATAACACAACCATTACATATGAGCATAATTTTTTAAAATATTTATTTACTTTAGAGAGAGAGAAAGAGAGAGCAGGGGGGAGGGGCAGAGGGGGAGAGTGTCTCAAGCAGACTCTGCCTTGGGTTGGCGTTGAGCTTAGAGCCAAACACGGGGCTTCATCTCATGACACAGAGATCATGACCTGAGCCAAAACCAAGACTTAGACACTTAACCAACTGCACCACCCAAGTACCCTGAGCATAAATTTTTTAAAAGAAAAAGAACTATTTTCTAAAACAAAAAAGAATTTAGTGAGACAAGCGGCATTCTCTTACATTTCTTCATAGCTTTTTAATGTCTGGCTTAAAAGGAAGACAGCCAGACTCTTCATACCTGCTTCTGCATTCAGTCTGTTGCCATACACTGCTTTAGTTGAATGCTACAGAGAAGGAAATCTGGCCTTACATAGGTGGGTAGTTGGAAAAGGGAGAGGTATTGTAATAACATTTTTAGATAAATGAGGATCCTCTTCTTTCATACAACACTGACCTTCAGCCAGTTGTAATTTCTTAAAGGTTAGCTTCAAAGTGAAATCTGAAACCGTATCAGTGAATTTTTGTTATTATGTTAAAATCCAATGGATTATATATTATGTTAAAATCCAATGGATTATGCCTTACTTTGAATGGATCTTCTATCCATGGATGATTTTTATAACATCACATATTGGTCATCTGGAAAACACTGATTCACTGAGATACATAGCTTTTCCACATGTTGTCACATTTCGTTATACAGTATCTGAAAAACCACATTTGTTAATATCATTCCTGAGGCTAATGATAACAGACAGACATTTTCCAAAATTCTAATTTTCACTAAGAAGTTCAAATTTCATCACTGGCGAAAGTACTGTGTGCGCACGTGTGTGTGTGTGTGTTGAGTGACAGGCTCACTTTATTCATTTTGGAGAAACTAACTGTCAAACATCAAAGGGTGAGTAACTCTAGTTTGTCTGTTAGTCATTCTTTAAGTAAAAACAGTGTTCCAAGAAAAAAGTAGCCAATTCAGCCAGCATCTGACATGACTGACTGCACAAGTGTTTTTTCAAGAAAACCAATGGTACTTTAGTAACAGCAGAAGTGCTTAATGAGAACTTTCCATTTCATTATTAAAAAATGTGTTCTCAAGGGCTGAGATTTAATAAAAGTAATTTTCACTGCTTCACCCTAAGTGAAACTGCCTTTTTTTCTTTTTTTAACAGTGTGTGCATGGTGGTGAAGAATATAGTGATTACGAGTATAGTTTGATGACACTACCTTGATTCCTGTTATAGCCCAGCAGTGGTTTTAACCATCACCACTTTTCACCATAAGAAAAAAAAAAAACAAAACTCAAAATGAAAAAGACAAATAACTTTAATGGCATTATGCAGTTTGACCCTATAGCCCCCCTGAAAGGGTCTGAGGAACCCTGAGGGATTCAAGGACCACACTTTGAGAATTGCTGCCTTATACATTTATCCACAAGCCCTGGCTATACAAACTGCTAGCATATTCTCATATGCAATTCTAAAACCACAAAACAACAAGAAGTAGTGAACAATTTTTTTGCTATGCAAGATTTTTGGCTTTAAATATGGTATGTAAAATGACTTATATCCAAGGCCTTAGAAATGCAACAATCTTTCCCTTTAAGGTAGAGTATGTTGAAAGAAGATTTAATGTGTATTTTTTTTAAAGGTTTTATTTGTGTGTGTGAGAGAGAGAGAGCACACACACGAGTGAGGAGTGGCAGAAGAAGAATCTGAAGTAGACTCCACACTGAGTGGGGAGCCCGATGCAGGGCTCAATTTCACAATGGCGAGATCATGACCTGAGCCAAAACCAAGAGTTGGAAGCTTAACCAACTGAGAGCCACCCAGGCGCCCCTTAATTTGCATCTTTATCTAAAATATTTGTCTAACATTATAATGTCCACAATCCCCTTCCACATTTTTCCATATTATAAGGAAAAAAAACCCAAATATGTATCCTAAGCTTAATAATGGAATAGGTAATCTTATTAAATAAAATTTTAATAAATTAAATCTGTGCAAGATACAAAGTAAGACACTTAAGATGGTTACAATCTAAGAAAGACACAGCATACAAGGTGAAAGAATGTAATGTTTTAGTAGAGAGATAAAGTGTTATGGGAGGTGCTACGGGTTGCCACATACCAGGAGTGGGCAAACTATGGCCTACTGCTAGTCAGTAAACACAGTCAAGCTCATTCATCATTCATCCAGGTATTGTTTATTGCTGCTCTAGTGCTTCACTGGCAGAGGTGTAAAGTTGTGACAGTCTCCACATGGCTCACAAAGCCCAAAATATTTACTATCTCGTCCTATATGGAAACAGTTTGCTAACCCTTGTATACTGTTGTTACTGTGCAAGGCCACCTGGCTAAGAGGGCCAGCAAATGTTAAAATACAACCTACCTCTTCCTCCTAGAGGATGCAGCCTGACATTGGGCACAAAGTTTGATGAGCAGAACCTTGTGTCCTAGTGGGTGGATGCAACTACCTGGTGGGAGGGTCATCTTTTCCTTTCACAAAAGTGACTGTTTATGAGCCTGAGCCCACTCGGCCAGGGAGGCACTATTTCCTGCTTTGCACAAAGAGGTGTGTGTATGTAGTCTAGCAAGAGTCACGAACATCTCTGAGTCACACCATGAAGATGGGTGGATTTCCAATATCAGAATCTTTTTGGATCAGAAATGAATTTTCATTCTTTCATATCCCTTCATTAGCACCAAACACTTTATGGAAAGAACATATATGAGATGTACCATATGTTAATATTTTACATTTTACCCAGCCAGTATAGTAAAAAATTATTTCCATCAGAAATGCAAAATCTGTGGACTGAGCAAATTCCTATGAAAGAAAGGTATTAGTCTCTAAGGCAGTAAAGATGATTTGTAGTCATTTTGTTTTCAGATGGATTTTACTGCGTAGGACAGATTAAGAAAGGGTTTACAGTGCTCCAGTGAAACAGAAAGACCACCCCATACTGAAGGATTCCATGGCAATATATGCTTCCTTTCTTTCCTGTGAACTACTCTTTTAGACAAATCCTCATATTGCAATTTCAAAAGCATGTGCATTTTTCTGTGATTTGAGCATACACTCAGCAACATAATTGTGACCTCTGTGTTAATACACCAGCAGCCAGAAGTAGACCTGTATTAGCTGTAACAGATGTATTTTTAAGGCAAGGGAAAAACCTAGGCAACTGTTTTTCTCAAAGTAGACAGGTACAAGCTGGAATAAAGAGGTTTGTGTATTTTCATTTGACCAAGGAACTCATTTTCAGAAAAGAAACTTATAATGCAGCTTTTCAAAGACATTTTGTATCATTATTCTAATCTCAAGATTGCCTTAGAACTTGAACTAAATAAATTTCCTTACAAATTTACAAAAATTTGTGTTGACATGCTGGCCAAAATTAATATTTCATAAAGGAACTGTTCCTGGATGTCTAAATACTCTCATAATATATGCCCATAAAACTAGTTAAGGCCTATGTATATACCCAAAACAATTGAAAGCAGGGACTCAACAGGTACTTGTATACATGTTCATAGAAACAGTATTCACAACAGCCGAAAGATGGAAGCAACCAAAGTGTCCAGCAATGAATGAATGGATAAAGCAAATGTGGCGTATATATATATATACAATTGAGTATTATGCAGGCTTAAAAAGGGAGGCAATTCTGAAAATACAGTAAGCTAAATAAGCCAGACACAAAAGGACAAATAGTGTTTGATTCCATTTATATGAGGAGCCTAGAAGAGGTAAATTCGTAGAGAGACGAAGTAGAGTAGAGGTTGCAGGACTGGGAGTTATTGTATAATGGGTACAGAGTTCTGTCTGAGATGATGAAAAAGCTCCAGAAATGGATAGTGGTGATGGCTGCACAGCAACCTAAGTGAATGGACTTAGTGCAACTGATCTGTATACTTACAAATGGTTAAACTGGTAACTTTTGTGTTGATTTTATCACAATAATTCTTTTTAAAAAAAGGGATTTTTTAACATTGCTCTTAAAAACATGCAGCAAACTGATTTTCACTTCATGAGTCTCATTACAAGATTATTCTCTGCCATTTAATGCTGATAATATAATAACTTTACATATTATTCTGTAAACAAAGTCTTGAAAGCATGCACACAATTCCAAAATCTGGACTTTAAGAAGAAATTTGCAATGCTACAGGGGTGCCTGGTGGCTTAGTCAGTTAAGCACCTGACTCTTGATTTTGGCTCAGGTCATGATCTCAGAGTCTTGAGATCAAGCCCTACTTCAGGCTCCACGCTCAGCGGGGAGTCTGCTTGAGATTCTCCCTCTCCCTCCTCCTGCGCTCACGTGCTCTCTAAAATAAATAAATAAATCTTAAAAAAAAAAAAAGTGGATGCTACAGGTTGACACTTAGTCATTTCCTGGTAGCTAACCTCTCCTAGTGACAAATCTATTTCCATAGAAAAGCAAAAAGACCCTGACAATTTAAGTCACAGTGCCTCCATTACTTCTGTCAAGATAAACCAGAGTTAAAAGGAAATGTCCCAGAACAAGGGGAATTTCTAAGACCGTCGGAATTTCAGTAAGAAATCTCCAATGCCCCATGAAGGTACTTCTACCTTCACAGACTATAGTCACCACAAATTCAACACATCTAAAACCAAACAAATCTCCCCATCACCTTGCAAAATCTAACGTCTGTTATTCACTCCAACAGCATGCATCACTGCATGCATGACTATTGAAATTAGTACTCTGATAAGTGCTGGCACTCCAAGATAAAGACCCAGCCCCCTATCACCCAACAAGAATTGTCTGATAAGGAAAGAGAGAAGTAAAGAGGCTATCAAGTTAAGTGGATAGGTGTAGAGGCTCAGCTTGGAGGCTTATGTGAGAGTACAGTCTGCTGGGAGATTACAAATAGTCCACTAGTTCAGCTGGGCTAGAGAAGACTAAGAGAAGCAAGAGATGTGAGGGAGCAAGCATGGGTGGGAAAAACAGAGCAAGAGAATAAGCAAGAGCTAGAATGTACTTCCACAAGAGTATCTGTTGGGGGGTTACAATGGTTGGGGGAGGGGGAGAGGGTGGTGATGTAGTGAAAAGAACAACAGCCAGAAAGGTTAAACAGGCCAGGTCCAACTTTCTAGGGATTCAGGGTGGACTGCCATCTCTGCCAGTGTCTTCCTGACACAATCTGGCTTCTGCCCTCAGTACTCCATGCAACATGCTCTTCCCCTCCCCAAGATCAGCAACAATCTTATTTCATCTATTAAACTTCAGTCAGTATCTTACTTGACATGCTCCCTCTGGCTCCTTGCAAGATCTGACAAGTGACTGCCTCCTTTTCCTGAAACAATTTTGTTCCAGCTTCCACAGTTTTCTTCTGCATTTCTTCCTGTACCTCTGGCTCCTAAACTTCTTAGTCTCCTTTTTCTCTGCCCATCAGGGTTCTGTCATTAGTTCTCTTCATTTCTTATTCCACACATTGTCTTTGGGTGACACTGTCCACTGTCATGGGTTCAGTTACCATCTCTACAGGCTGATGACTCCCTCCTCTAAGCAATAACAATCTTCTATTAAGTAGTGCATCACGTAGATGAAGTAACTGAAACATAGGTTAATCAGCCTTTTTCTTTTTACTATAGTCATTGTGTTTTGTATAATTCACTCCACCATGAAGAAATTTTAAAAGGATAACATGGAAAACTATTACAGGAAGAAGCAGGCTAAAGAACAAGTTATCACATAATCCCACTTTTATTAAAAATGGGACTATTTCACATTTTTGTATTATGTGAATTTTTAAAATAACACGAACATTTTTAAAAACTGTGTTTAGGATCTCAGAAGACATGTTAAGAAAAAGAAGTGCTTGTGATTTCTGATTTGGCTCTATTTTTCATTTATTTTTAACCAAATGCTAAAAGCTTATGTTCTACAGTTAAATGTAACATCCCATCTACAGAATTTATTTTTAAAAAGCCAAATTTAAAGGTAAAAGTTTTCTTAAACTTTAAAAGCACCGACATTACAATTACATCCATATTTTAAGATTTATTTAGTCATACAATCACACCAACTGAGATCCTGATTCAGCGCTGAATGCTACTTGCAGGTAAATGTTATTTTTCTGGTTACTGACCACCCCTCTTTTGACACAGGAAATGACAACAAACTCTCACACTCTAATTCATTTGAAAAGGCATCTTAAAAAAATTTTAAGCAGCTACTATAACAGATTTTTTTAAAGATTTATTCACTTGACAGAGAGAGAGAACAAGTTGGGGGAAGAGGGAGAGGGAGAAGGAGATTTCCCACTGAGCAGGAACCCCCCCTCCCCCCCAATTCAAGGCTGGATCCCAGGACCTGGAGATCATGACCTGAGGACCTGAGCCCAAGGCAGATGCTTAACCATCTGAGCTACCCCGGCGCTCGTATAACAGAATTTTTTCAAAAAGATTTTATTTATTTATTGAGTGAGTGAGCAAAAGCCTGTGAGTGGGTGGAGGGGCAGAGGAAGAGAGAATCTAAAGCAGACTCCCTGCTGAGTGCCAACGTGGAGCCCAACATGGAGGTCAATCCCATGACCCTGAGACCACGACCTAAGCCGAAACCAAGATTCAGACACTCAATCCACTGAGCCACCCAGGTGCCCCTGTAACAGATTATTAAGAACGTTTTTAGAAAGTTTATTTGCAGATGGGGCTGAACAAACATTAAAGAGTAGACAGACCCCTCAGTCCCTTTCCCATAGTATGTCCTCCCTTCTATGACACTACCTTAAATCGACTGGACAGTCATATTTAGTAACACAAATGGAACATCTTTATTACTAAAGTCTTAAACTCTGGGAAGAGGATATAGGTACAGAAGGAGAATAATATCAATAGGAGCAAGTCTCTCTTGTCTCACAGAAGAGTGGAATTCCAGAGAGACTAACTGAAAGATTAGCTTCTATTTAAGTGAGCAGATTACATATGGTATACTAGGATTCTGGGTTTGTCATTAGGATTTTATTTTTTTTTTAAGATTTTATTTTTATTTATTTATGAGAGAGAGAGAGAGAGGCAGAGGGAGAACCAGGCTCCCAAGGAGCAAGGAGCCCGATGCGGGACTTGATCCCAGGACTCTGGGATCATGACCTGAGCCGAAGGCAGATGCTTAACCATCTGAGCCACCCAGGCGCCCTATCTGCTGGAGTTTTAATCTCACCTAGAAATACTACTTTTGTCAATGGAATAAAATCATAAAAATGATACAATAATATTTTGGAAAATCAATCAGGTAGAAATATCCAATGTAGAAGGAAGGGGTAGAAGAGATGAGACTGGAATGAAGGAGACCAACTAAAACTCGTATAAGAATCCAGGCCTTAAGTGAGAAAGCCCAGATTAATAAGTGGAAACAGAAGAGGTAAAACAGTTACAAACTATATTTTGAAAGAAATACCGAGACCCGGTGACAACACTGGGCAAAGGGAATGAAGGAGAGACAAGAGTGAAAATTTCTACAAGATGACAAACAGTGATCCGGCCACTTAGCCTGACAATGGGGACACCTGACTGGACACCAAAATCCAGGTCCAGGTACCTCACATTGGTAGTAGAGGCAGCTGGAAGTCACAAACCAAGACAGAAGAAGTCACAAACCAAGACAGAAGAATCCTCTAGACATAGACCATCTCCTTTTGGTCCAATGCTTCCCTAATCAGCAAGCCCTAGCAACCTGCAATACCCAGACACTCCACCTTCCTAATAAGGAACTAAGATACTCTGCTATTTTTTGACTTCAAAAGCCCTAATCCATTTCCTCTCCTTCAAATCTCATCTCCTAGAGCCTAGACACTGCTGGACTGGGTTCACTCTCTGACAGCAAAACATTTTCACCCAGCATTTAATCTTTGGTTTCAATTATCCCGAACAGTGGCACAATGGAAATTAGGAATTACTAAGAGAGAGTTTAGAGCTGAGGGGAAAAAAAGGTCATTTGGGGATACAACATGGAAGAGTTAAATGCTGAGCATATGTACTGAGCAAACTGGGGCGGTGAGGCAGATGCTAAGGAATTTGCCCCAAGTTATACAGAAAGTGTCAGAAAACAGTATGTGAACACAGTATGGCTCCAAAGGTCCACACTTCTAACCACTACCCCATATTCTTTCCCAAAAAAGCAGAAGAGCGTGAGGGTTGAGAATAGGCCATTTGGTTTAAGAGAGATTATAGGTGATTTTCTAGAGCAGTTTCCATTGAATGGCAGATAGAAAGTGGAAGCGGTTAAGTCCCATCACTGCTGGAGGAAGTCTAGGACTAAACCCTGGAATGCAACTGAATGGTAATATGAAAGACAGGCAGGGTGACTTTGTTTATTGACATACTTTCAAAGATGGGAGACCTATGCCACTTGGAATAAAAGGAAAATGGAAATTCTTAGAGAAAGAGAGATTAAGGATAACCAGAGGAGAGAAATGATTATGTGGGCAAGATTCCAGAGAAAACAGGAAAGAAGGGGTTAGCTTTAGAGAGGAGGAAAAAAACACAAAAAACACAAAAAAACCACAAAACCACCTTCTCTACCAAGACCAGAAAGGTCAGATAAGCAATAATGGGCTGCCGTTACAGATGCAGTTTTATGAAAGTACTCATGACAGAAGGTCTCATCCTCTTCCGTGAAGTAGGATGTGGGCTTATCCAGTACGGAGTGAAGAAGGTGCAACAAGTTCAGAGAAGACAGCAGGTTTGTAAGTATCATGAGCAGAAATTTCCTTAAATTCAAAGCTTGGTTTCCTAAGATAAATTAATCATGTACTTTTATAAGATTCATGTTAGAAACTCTTCATATTGAATTAATATATGAAAAGGGACAGTTGAATTCCCTTCAAAGAATAGTGAGTATCTAAGCACTGTGGAAATCAGCCAGGTAAAGACGCCAGACAGACATCAAGCGCTGGGTGTGGTGAACTGTGTGGAAGGTTTCCCAGAAGACTGGTTGAAAAAAGGAGGTATTTTAAGCAGAAGAAATGACATATAAAATGGTAAGAAGATGGAAATGCACAAATTGACCTGAGGAGGGTAAATACCTAATAAAAATATGAGAACTGGGTCAGTGAAGCACGTGGAGCGCACAGAAGCGCCTGTGAGGCGGTACTGGTAAGACAGCAGGCTCTGCGGTCAGACGTCCGGGGTTCAGATCCTGACTCTGTCTTTTGCCAACTGTGACTCTGGGCAAGTTACTTCAGCTCTCCACTCCTCAGTGTCGTTACCACCACTCTCAGAGTTATTTGGTAGACGGAGTGTTAAATGTAAGTTCATGGGAATCACATATTCTTCAGCTAAGCGATGATGAAAAGAGAGAAGCTGGGAAATTTATTTTAATAATTTTATAGAGGATAAGAGCTAATATTTACTAAAGATTTGGCTCATTCTGAATAATTTTGTTATTTAATCCTCCTTACCACCGTAGGAAATGACTTTTATTATCCTTAATTTACATATAAGGAAACTAAGGAATATGGAGGTAAAATATCTTGCTTAGGTTACAAAGTATTAAGTAATAGAGTCCAGATTCAAATCCGGACAGTCTGGGTCCAGAAACTAGATCTAAAGTACACTGTTTACTCTGAATAGTTGCCATTTTGGATTTCCCAAGTAAAGGCTTCCCTCTGTTAGTGAAAATAATCAAGGACTGACTGCAGATACAATTATTTGTCATTTTCCAGCAGACAAATAAAGATCAGCTCCAGGGCCCAATTTTTTTCCAGAGAGACCCAAAGCTATGCTGAGTGACTACAGTGACTTAGGGCTGCTTGCAGCACGGAAGTGGGGGAAGAAATGTTAACTCTGTTGAGGTTAAACTCTTTTTACCTGATTTTACCTGAATTAGATATTACTCCAGATTATGAAGAAAAGGCATACCTACCCTTAATGTACCAGGTTCCAGGACTGGCCATAGATGAAGGTCCATAATAGGAAAACATCAGTAATTCGTGTGACAACTAAACTGGGAGGTAATTCAGTAATTTGCTTCCAAATCAATAGTGAAGTATGAGGTTTCCAAATAATATATTTAAAAGTAAAAGCTTATAGGATTCTGAACGTTGTAACATTACCTTTTATTCTATTTCCAAAATATTTTATAAGGAATCTAAGACCACAGGTGCTGAGACTGACTTCAGAACCTGAATGTTCTAGTTACAGCATGTTAAAAATGGCCAACATTTATCAACTCAATGTAAAAGGCAATTCATTGTGCAACATTCATGTAACACACAAGTCTTCCAAAACCAATAAAAAAAGCTTTGTTGCTGCTTTCCCAATATTATAAACACATGTTTACACTAAGGTCATCCTTGAATTCCAAGTTCCCCATAGCCCCACCCCACCTTTATTTGGACAGAAGCCCAACTTCCACTCCTGAGCTTGCAGAGCATAGACCCTTGCAGAAAGAGAAATGCAGTCGTCTACTTCACCACTGCCTTGATTATACCGAGAATTTAGTGATTCAGAAGCAACAGGAATGGTAGGCCAAAACCTTAATAAAATTGGTCACAGGTGAGCTAATGTTTTACAACAAATATAAGGGTGATAATAGGAAAACAGCTGGCAAACTTCAGTATCACTAAACAACAACAAATCTCTTAAATAGTGTTTCCCAGATTCTATGGGACAAAAGTTTCTTAGACAATTGAATTGATTTGCATGACTAATACCGGTCGGTAGTGGACAAGGAGGTTTATTAAATGCTGAGCTATACAAAACAAACTTAACTGCTGTGGGTTTTTGGTTTTTTTTCTTTAAAGTAGAGACCTTTCTGACGCTCATCATATATTTTCCCACAAAACTTATACTTCTCCCCCTTTTTTCCTTAGAGCAGCTTTTATATTCTATAACACACTTTTGGAGGAACTCTGCTCTAAAAGGAGTCTTTTTGCCAACACAAAGCCAGGTAAAAACTTGGTCTCTAACTCTTCATTCAGAAACTAAACACAAATAACCACAATCATAATAGCAAATAATATTTGTTAAGCATTTATCATGTGCCAAATATCAGCCTTCGGTATTTTAATTCCATTATTTAATTCTCATTACCACCCTATGAGACAGGTAACTTTCATCATCCCTAATTTAAGATGATGAAACTGCTCACCAGAAAGGTGTTCAAGAACTTGTTTGAGGCGCCTGGGTGGCTCAATTGGTTAAGCGTCCAACTCTTGGTTTCAGCTCAGATCATGATCTGAGGGTTGTAAGATCCAGCCCCATGTTGGGCTCCCTGCTCAGCGGGGAGTCTGAGGTTTCTCTCCCCTGCCCTTCCCCCCACTCATGTGCTCGCTAAAATAAATAAATCTTAAAAAAAAAAAAAAGAACTTGTTCAATGGTACAAAATTAGTACGGGACAGAGTCTGGATTCAAATCCACACTATCTGAGCCCAGAGCTCTAAAGTACTCTGTGCTAAAAAACTCCAAAAAGCAGACACTTTATTGTCTAGAGAGGACTCTTCTGTCCTCAGCAATAACAAGAATATTTAGTTCCCTGTTTTTTTCAGAGCTACATGCAAAGAATCAGTGACTGAGGTCTTTAGCTGGAATTAATCCACTTTTATTACTCTAAAAAGATTCAGATCAATTAACTACTGTCTAGGACTCCAGGGAGCAGGGCGGGGCAGGAGACACAATAAAAATATACTATTAGAGACAGAAATAAGAAAGAGAAACCATAGGTGATTTTACTTATGAATTTTCAGATTAATCTTGAGCAAAAGTGAGACATTCATAAGAAAAATGTCAATATTTAAAAGTCACACTTCTAAGAAAAGACTATTTTTAGTTGGTAGCTATAATGGGTATAGGACTCTGTTCTATAACTGGAGATTTCTGCCACTTATGAGGATATTTTCAGAGGAAACTGTTGACTAAGAGTCACATTCTTGTTTAGAGTTTAAATTATGGTGTTTTAAAAGGTTGGGTTATATAGATTTTCCAAACTTTCCGTTTTCCTCTGCATACATATGACACAAACCCTCAAACAAGTGTTACCTGGCTTCCCATAAATAATAAACAGGAGAGAAAACTTTAAAAGGGGAGTAGTAATTCTTTAAAAAGTATCCAAGCAACCAAACCAGGCCCTATGAAAGTCCTGTGACACCAAGAAATTACACTGCTGTCATATAATAGTAACAATTACAACAGCTAATATTTTGGGGGTCTTATTATGTGTTAGACATTGTATGAGCTGTTAATATCCAACTCACTTTACCTTTACAACATCCCTTTGAGGAAGGCACTATTATTATCAGCTCTAGAGATGAAGGGATGGAGGTGCAGAGCAATGAACCACTTTGCCCAAGAAGGGAGCAGAGCTAGCAAGCCAACCCAGGCAATCTGGCTCCAGATCCAGAGGTCGTGCTCTAAACCACTGCACAATCTTCCTCCTCAACTTTGCTTATTCCCCAACCACAGTACAGGTCATTAAGTTGTGTATGATGGATCAAAACACACCTTCTAGGGGCACCTGGGTGGCTCAGTCGTTGTGTCTGCCTTCGGCTCAGGTCATGATCCCAGGGTCCTGGGATTGAGTCTCACATTAGGCTCCCTGCTCAGCGGGGAGTCTGCTTCTCCCTCTCCCCCCTTCCCCCGCTTGTGTTCCCTCTCTCATTGTGTCTCTCTGTCCAATAAATAAAATCTTAAAAAAAAAAAAAACCCTTCTAAATGCTAACAATAAACAAAGCACACGTGGACCATTTTCCAGGATAAGCTCATGCTAGGCCATAAAAACAATTTAAAAGAACTGAAATCATATTCTCAAACTACAATGGGATTAAATTAGAAATTACCCACAGAAAATCTGTGAAATCCCCAAATATCTGGAAATTAAACAACACACTTTAAATAATACAGGTCAAAATAAGAGATCACATGGGATATTAGAAAATACCTTGAACTTAATGAAGATGAAAACAAAACAAAACGTACTAAACTATGTGAAATGCAGCTAAAGCAGCCCAGAGAGAAATCTACAGCGTTAAATTACTATATAAGAAAAGAAAAAAAGGTTTAAAAATCAATGGTCTAAGGTTCTACCTTAGGAAACTAGGGGGGAAAAAAGGGCAAATTAAACTCAAAGCAAGCCAAAGGGAAGAAATAGTACAGAGCAGAAGTCAATGAAACTGAAAATCAGAAAATTTCTATAGAAATCAATAGCTAATTCCAAATTTTTATGGAGGCAAAGGAATTAGAATAGCCAAAACAATTTTGGGGGAAAAAGTTGGAAGATTAACATGAACTGATTTCAAGACTTACTATAAAACTACAGTATTTACACTGTGATAACTGATGAAGAATATATACACTGTTCTATGGAACAGAATAGAGATTCCAGAAATCCAAAAAGTTATGATCAATTGATTTTTGACATAGATGCCAAATGGAAACGAACAGTCTTTTTTCAACAGTGTTTGAACAACTGTACATTCAAATGCAAACCGACAAAAACCTCATACTGGATACAAAAATTAACTCAAAATGAGCCATAAACTTAAATGTAAAACTGAAATCCACAAAGCTTCTAGAAGAAGAGAGGAGAAAAACCTTTGTGACACTGGGTTAAGTAACGGTTTCTTAAGACACAAAACACACTTATCATAAAAGAAAAATTGGTAAATCGGACTTTATCAAAATAAAAATTTCCGGGGGTGCCTGGGTGGCTCAGGTCATGATCCCAGAATTCTGGGATTGAGCCCCCCAGGGGCTCCCTGCTCAGCAGGGAGCCTGCTTCTCCCTTTCCCTCTGCCATTCCCCCTGCTTGTTCTCTCTCTCAAATAAATACATAAAATCTTTATAAAAAATAAAATAAGAACTGCTCTTCGAAAGACACTGTGGAGAAAATAAAAAACTATGAAATGGGAGAAAATTCTGCAAAATACGTAACAGATAAAGAACTACTAGCCAAATATATAAATGACTCTCCCAACTCAGTAAGAAAACAGATAACCTGGTATAAAAAATAAGCAAAAGATTTGAACAGATACTTCAAGAGATACAGATGGCAAATACATAAAGAGATGCTCAACCACCATCAGTCATGAAAATTAAAATTTATATCAAGATACAACTATGTACCTATCAGAATGGTTCAAATTAAAAAGCGAAAAGCGGGGGCGCCTGGGTGGCTCATTAAAGCGTCTGCATGCAGCTCAGGTCATGATCCCAGGGGTCCTGGGATCGAGCCCCGCATCGGGCTCCCTGCTCGGCGGGAGGCCCGCTTCTCCCTCTCCCACTCCCCCTGCTTGTGTTCCCTCTCTCGCTGTCTCTCTGTCAAATAAATAAATAAAATCTTAAAAATTAAATAAATAAATAAATAAATAAATAAATAAAACAAAAAGTGATTGTAACAAGTGCTGATGAGGAAGTTGATTGAGCTACTACTGGAAACTGCAAACAATGCCAGTGGGGATACAAAATGGTAGTCATTTTAGCAAGTCTGGCAGCTTCATATGAAGTGAAACAAGTTACCCTATGACTCAAGAGAAATGAAAATATATATCCACACAAAATCTTCAATGTGAATGAATGTTTACAGCAGCTTTACCCAGAATTGCCAAAACCTGGAAACAATCTAAATGTCCATCAACCAGGGAAGAGATAAATTATGGAATTTTTACACACCAGAGTACTATTCAGCAATAAAAAGATATAAACTACTAACAGATGCATGTGGATGAATCTCATTATGCTAAGTAAAGGAAGCCTGAGTCAAAAGACTGCAAGACCTCATCTCGTTTATAAGACATTCCAGAAAATGTAAAACTAAAAAGAAAGGAAAGAGACCTGTTGCTAAGGACCAGGGATCAGATGAGGGGACTAATTAGAGAATGATTACAAAAGAGCTTGAGGGAACTTTTTGGGGCAATGGAAATGTTCTCTCTCTTTCTCTTTCCCTCCTCCTTCCCTCTTTTCTTTCTTTCTGCAAAAGGCATTTATTTGAGCAATTAGAAATTCAGGAGGCACAGACTGAGGTAGAAATCTAACTTGTGTTCCCTCTATTTCTTGATTATGGTGGTCGGTATAAGACTCTGTGTGTTGTCAAAATTCATAAACTCTATGCTTTAAAAAAGTGATTTTTACTGTTTGTAAATTATACCTTAAGAAATCTGACTTTTTAAAAAGTGGAGGAAAAAGCGGATGACTGGCTGAGTATTGAGAACAGATTATAGTGGGTTAAGGTAGAAGAGAAAACAGACTACTATAGTAATCCAGGCAAACAACAAGAGATGGTGGCTGGCACTAAGTGAAAGTTATGGTAGTGGTGAGAAGTGATCTGATTCTAGTTATATTTTGAAGATAAAGTCTATAGGATTTCCTCATAGATTGAAAATGGAGCATGAAGAGAAACAGGAGCCAAGGATGACTACCATGGTGTGGCCTGAGCAACTGGAAACATGAAGCCACCACCAGCCGACACTGGAAGGCTACAAGGGGAACATGGGTGGGGACGGGGGGATGGATTCTAAGCTCCAGTCTGCTATCAAAGACAGATAATGTCGTTATTTATCTCATGGTTTTGCATGTATGTGTGTTTTTTGTAAATGTCACTGTACTCCTCCATTTCAGCCAGAAGTCCTACCATGTAGATTCTGTTGTGACCCTAGAAGGAAGCCCAGTCATCATATATTCTGCTCATAGTAGCTTGATGGTTCTACCAGCAATCGTTTCCAAGTTAAGCAAACTCTTCTTTCAGGAAAGGCAAACTCTTCTTTCAGGAAAGGCAAAAATGTGTCCATGGCTCCTATTTAATCAGGCCTCACTCCTACTTCTCTAACAGAAATTCTTCCACGTCACTATTTCTATACTTCAATTATTATGCCGTTTGCCCCATTGTTTATGCAAGGGAGAGGTTGAATACTTTGGGGATTCATGTCAGAATCACCTGTATCTCTGATACAACATTCCCTTCCTATCATGGAGTTCTCCATTTCCACTAGTAAGCAGTATGCTTAAAACACAAAATCAAAACAAAAACTGCTTCTCGTTTCTCCTATCTCTTCAAGCAGTCAGTTCCTCTGAAGTTCTGTAGCTCCTGATGCTTTTGCAGAGGCTCCCTTTTCTCTCCTTTACACTGACTAGCATTTTTTTTTTAAGATTTATTTATTTGGGGGAGGGAGGCAGAGGGAGAGGGAGAAGGAGAGAGAATCTCAAGCAAACTCCCTGCTGAGCACAGAGCCCTACGTGGGGCTCAATCTCATGATCCTGAGACCATGACCTGAGCAAAATCAAGAGTCGGACACTTAACCCGACTGAGCCACCCAGGTGCCCCTCACTGACTATCATTTTAATCTGAGAGGTGGGAAGAAAGAATCTGATAACAAAACAAAAAAGCCACCATGGATTCCCACTGAAAGCTTTTTTCTCTGAAGGGAGAGTCAGTCCTGTTTCCTATTGCAGTACTGTCACCTAGAAACCAAAATTCTCAGCTGACATAACATGTTAGGGCTAATCTAATTCCTAGGAAACCACTCCGCACAGTTCAAAACATAAAAACCAGCAGCAGCACTTGCCTTTACACTACCACCAATCTAAAATCTCAAATTGTAAACTCCTAATAGTAATCACAGCTGCTTGGTTTTACTGACAATTTAATATGCGTGGGGTGCTGCGCTAGGTGCTTTAAATAAATTAGTCCATTTAATACTCAAAATAATCCTGTGACAAAGTTACCATTATCATTACTCCTATTTTATTCATGTAAAGTTAGCATTCAAGGTCACGTTTATAAAAACAGGAGATATTATGTCAACCTTAGAAATAAGCAAGCACCAAGTACCTAAAATTTGGTTTGAATGGGGGCGCTGGGTGGCTCAGTCATTAAGTGTCTGCCTTCGGCTCAGGTCATGATCCCGGGGTTCCGGGATCGAGCCCCGCACTGGGCTCCCTGCTCAGCGGGAAGCCTGCTTCTCCCTCTCCCACTCCCCCTGCTTTTGTGTTCCTGCTCTCGCTGTCCAATAAATAAAAATTAAAAAAATATTAAAAAATTAAAAATTAAAGAATAAATAAAATATGGTGTGAATGACCAATATTTTGGCAGTATACTAAGGAGTATGACATTTAATTAATCCCCAAAAGATTAGAGAAAATGTTTTTTTCCTTATACTGTTAGTTTCTGGCTCTGACATAAAAAAAGGGGGGGGGAGGATTAAGAAAAATACAGATGTGCCTGCTCTTAAAGAAAACAGGTTATTTGAAAACATCACATTTATGGAAATGAAAATTCTTTTTATTTTACTTGGAAATCCTCATAACCAAGGGGGAACTCAAAGTTGCCCTTATAGCAATTCAGAGCTCACTATACTATACAGGCACCTTGTTTTACACTGTAGTTTAATATCAGAGATCTAAAGTGCCCAAGAAGACTTTTAAAATAGTGTATTGGACAGATGTTTTACTGAGCCCTTCCAAAGTATGAGGGATTACTTTAGGTACCACCATCAGCACTAAGAGAATATGGTGATAACTCACGGCTTCTGACCTCAAGATTACAATCTAAGTGGGGAGACAAAAGTGCACATAAATAACTCTAAATAAGCCACAAATAATTAACTTTCAATAAAAGGAAAAGACAGCTACAGGGACAAGAAAGAGACTACTTCCAACTACAGATGTCAAATTAGCCTCTTCTGAAGAGGTAATATTTGAAATGTTCTTGAAGGATAAGTAGGATCTGGGTATGTGGAATCCAGCAGGGAGAAGAACATTCAGAAGCAAGGGTACAACAAGAATGATGGCATGATGGCAAGGAAGTGTGGGTGGTGTTAAGTACTCGGCGTTCACATGGAGCATGGGGCTCTAAGAGGAAACAAGAAAACAAGGTTGGCCAAATAGGTTAAGTTGGGCTGTGACAGGCCTTAAAAAAGGGAGAGACCAGGTGAGAACACAGAGGAAGAGCGATTAGAATACTCTAGGAGAATACCTGAATCAAGGCTGATACCAGAAACATTTTAAGAGGTAGGACAGACAGTGTCTGGCAGCTGACTTGGTATGGTGAAACAAGAGAGAAATAGGAATGAGGCTGAGTAAATGAGAGGATGGTAATACAGTGATAAAAATCTGCAGCAAAGGAGAACAGATGCATGTGAGTAGGGACAGGGGAAAGGAGTGCTGTTTTTTATATACTGAGCTTCAAGTGAGAGAGGAACATTCCAGTGGTAAGATCCACTTGTATTTTACATAACTGCAGTGGGCTGGAAATGTGGGGCTAGCGCTCAGGACTGAGATTTCACCTTAACATTTTTACATATATATATATTTCCATATATATATATATATATATATATACACACATATATATATATATACACACATATATATATATGGAAACTGCTGGTAAATTTGCATAGTGATATCTGAAGACTCAGAATAAACATGTGTCAAGGATTAGACACTTTCATTTACATTCTCCTTTAATCCTAATAAAATAGATAGGCATTTATCTCACATGATTACTTATCACCATTTCCTGAAATGATAGTATTTGGCCTATAAATGTTTCCTAGCTAATGAATTCACAGTTAGAACTAGTTTTATGTTAACCACAATCTGGAATGCAGAAACAAAGCTATCTCCCACAGACAGTTTCAAAAGTCTTCATTTCATAACAGGCAACCAAGCTAGTATGAGAATCATTCAGTTCATTTTTACTCCTCGTAGCTCCCTGATCTCTTGAGCCCAATCATGTATGCTAAGCAGTTTGAAGCCAACTGTGCCATGGTTAACAGGGGGCAACAGGGTGGTGAGAGGGCTCAGTGGTCCATGAAGGCTGCATGGTTGTCTCCAACAGGGGCTGAGGTGGGGAGCGGGTAGTGACAGGGATTTTGCCCTCTGAAGTACCCTTTGAGAGACTGCTGGGCAGACAGACAGATGGACCATGAACAGTTTCCATGTGAACATCTAACATTCAGGAGGTGGGAACCAAAGAGGACCACGGATGTCACCAAAGAAGAAGTTAGCAATGTCTACTAAAACAAAGGAAAACCTTTCCTCCTCACTGTCTAGGTAATACTACCTTCTGTAATTTTAAATTCACTCTCCTTTTCTATCAGACCGAACAGGAATCATCTGTGCCATTCTCACCCCTGCTATCTGAGAAGCACTAAATGAAAGTCTTGAACTACTCTAGTTTAACCAAAAATAAAAACCTTTTGTTTCCCTTTCTGTGTTTCATTAATGAATGCAATTCTTTGTTTCATTAACGAATATTAAAACAAGCGTCCATAACTGTGTACACACGGTGGGTAAAACATGCCAAAAATATGCAGCAATAAATCTTTCAGGACATCACATGGAATCTGATACATCTTATAAGAAAGTATAAACTGGGATGCCTGGGTAGCTCAGTTGAGTTGAGCGGCTGACTCTTGGTTTCAGCTGTAGCAGGATCGGGCCCAGTGTCAGGCTCTGTGCTCAGTGCAGAGTCAGCTTGGGATTTTCTCTCTTCCTCTCCTGCCCCTCTCCCTGTTCATGCATGCGCATGTGCTCTCTCTCTCTCTCTAGATAAGTAAAATATTTTTTTCAATAAAATCTTTTTTAAAAAAAGAAAGGATAAACTACTAACTAATCATTAAAGCAGACATTTCAGAATTACTATCCTTTACAATACTGAAAGAGAGCCAGTCCGCATTTGTTTCACAGGTGTGAAAATGGAACTAAGGTTCAGGCAGCTTAACTTGTTGCCGGTCATGTTCTCTACTTGTTTTGAACTTCTGTGTTATCACCATGGTATTACATATCAGCTATTTGTGTGCATCTTTATTTGCCCCGTTCTAACTTTCCTTTAACGATGTCTAACAAAGTGCCGCAACATAGAGTGTAGAGTAAATGTCTGTGAAGTCAGTTATCACTCAAAAGGAAGTCAGGAAGGAAACTCTCAACCAAATAACACACTGTTCTACAACTGAGAGTCAAAAAATTCATTTCTATATTTGAAACCACAACTATACATCCTCATGATTCACACTAAAGGCCCTCTAAGCACATGGCCCTCACTGGGCAACAGCTCTTTAGTTATCTGTCATTCTAGAAATTCTACAAACGCTTATTCCTTACAGTGTAACAGATAAACAATGATTCTTCCAATGAAGTCCAGGACCTAACCCTTGACCCACTCTACTGCCACTCTCACAGCAAAACGAATGCTCTCACAGTAACATTTCACAGTCCAAAAAAATCTTGAGAAAATGCTCTTCTGGTTCCAAATTCTTAGCTGAAATGAGTGTCTCCTTCTACAACTTTATTCCGTTATTAAAAGATCTTTTCTATTAAGTCAATATATCTTAAAAAAAAAAACCTTTATGCCTTACCTAAAAAGTTTAATAAAAAGAAGAAAATATGTATGGTCTCTCAAAGTTAGCATTATAGAAATCTGGAAGTATGTATACAAGCCCCTGCTATTTTAAGATCACAAGAAAACAGCTAGCCTGGGAAAATAAAAGAGAGGTGAACCATTCCTAACATTTAACAGCCACGTCAAGCAACCACTTGTTCTGTAAATACCACAGGCCCCTTGGGAATCCTTAGATTTGGTCGATAACTTGAACTCTGGCAACTTGCCTTGCAAAGGAACTGTTCTATTTGAAACAGGCATTAACAGCAGAAAACTACGAATCTTAAACTCTTTGTACTTTTTATGGAATTCAAACTAATTTCGTTTCAAAATGACACTGTCTGCAAAGCTGGCCACCAACAATCCCTGCACACACCTGGTGCTCCTCCCAAGAGGCGGTATCTACTTCCCCTCCCCTTGAACCTGGGCTATCCTTGTGATTGCTCCAACCAACTGGCTTTTTATAGAAGTGAGGTTGTGCCAGTTCTGGACTTAGGTTGGGAGAGACCTTGCAGCTTCCAATTTTTGGTTTCTTAGAGCCCTCAGCTCACATGTAAGGAAGTCCCGGCTCTACTGCTAGAAATAAGGGGCCATGTGGAAAGAGGCCCCGTAGGAGAGGAGGCTACATGAGAGAGGCCATGAGAAGGAGCACTTTAAGACACCCATACTAAAAGCCAGTATCAAGACTGCAGGCATGTGACTGAGACCATCTTGGATTCTCCAGTGCTAGTAGAGTCTAGCAGATACCATGTGGAACAAAGACAAACCATCCCTGCTCCAAAGGCAAATCCACAGAATCATGAGCAAATATTTCTGAAAAGACAAAATTTAGAAATGGCAGAGAGTGGTTACCAGGGGTTAGGGATGGGAGTGAGGGGGGCATGTCAGCACTGAGAGGGAGGTGGGTATGGTTACAAAAGAGCAATATGAAGGGTACTTTCAATGTTAGTCCTGTTCAGTACCTTGACTCTGGTGGTGGATGTACAAACATATACAAGTGTTAAAATTGTTCAGACCTAACACACACACACACGTGCAAGTAAAACTGGTGAAATCTGAATAAGATCAGTGGACTGGATCAATGCCAGTATCCTGGCAGTGATACTACACTACAGTTTTGCAAAACTTATCACTGGGAGAAAATGGGCAAAGGATACGTGGGATTTCTCTGCATTATTTTTTTCATAACTGCATGTGAATCCATAATTATCTCAATAAAAATGTCAAAAATATTTGCTTAAGTAGCCTATTACATAGCAATAGATAACTAACACAGAGTAGTAATATTTTAATGTAACTTATTAGCTTAGTTTTATAAGAAAACAGTAACTGGGTATATAACTGATGCTAACAAGTACTATTATTAGTATGGTGCATTATTTTTGCCTAATTTCATTTGCATCTGACAGAACACTTCTCAGTTGCATGCAATAATTATTCCTTCAACAGCTAGTTAGAAATGGGAGGAGACAAAACCAGACATAAAAGAGGTTAACACTGTCACAGGCACCCTTTTCCCATATTTTAACGTCTCTGAAATAGGAGTACTATTTTACAACTGACAGCATTTTTTTCCTTAGTGGTACAAAAATAATGGTTCATTTTAAAGATTTTATTTATTTGAGAGCACGCGTGAGAGAGTCAGCACAAATGGGGGTTGGGGCAGAGGGAGAAAGAGAAGCAGACTCCCCTACTGAGCAGAGGACAACTGGGGGCTCGATCCCAGGACCCTTGTATCCTGACCTGAGCCAAAGGCAGATGCCTAGCCGACTGAGCCACCCAGGTGCCCCAATAATGATCCATTTTAAATCCACAGTCTCAGATTAGCTGAAACACATTACATTAAAATCTGAGCTCTTTTTAAGTCCAAATATATATTTAACTACATTTTAAAACACAAAAGAATTGTTTTCTACAGTTCTTTCCCAAATGAGCCACTATTATCTTGATTTTTTATCACATACAGTTAAATCTAATCCTAACTAATAAATACAGCCTACAACAGTGTTTTCCAAAAAGTACCCCCATGGAATCTTAGTTTTGAAAATATCCTTTTCTTGTTAAAGAGTTCCATATATAAGTGAGTAGGGAAAACACCATCCTACCCATTAAAACCTAGATTCCTCAAAGTCTACAAAATCACTTTTCTACCAGCACTGGAAACTTTCAAAACAGCAAAAACAAACCTACAATTCTTTCTATGGGAATGCATACAATGTTCCTGAAATGTTCCTTAGATGACCTAGACGTTTCTAAATGTCATTTTAGATGCCTCAACTTTTCACTAATTCTATATTCTAGCTGTTATGAGATCCCTGCCACAGCTGATGTATAAATTGACTAATTAGTAGTTTGCTAAATTCTAGAGAAAGAATGGGAATAAGAGTTGGTTAATAATTTAAGACTAATCACGAACAAGGATTTCAGCCCTTTTTACAATAAACATAAGAGGCCAAGCAAGGGGCGCCTGGCTCAGTCGTTGAGTGTCTGCCTTTGGCTCAGGTCATGGTCCCAGCGTCCTGGGATCGAGCCCCGCTCTGTGGAAAGCCTGCTTCTCCTTCGCCCACTCCCCTGCTTGTGTTCCCTCTCTTGCTGTCTGCCAAATAAATAAATAAAATCTTAAAAAAAAAAAAGAATCACTAAGCAATTTAGCAAATGTCTTCAGACACTGAGATGAGGAGTTGAACATAGTACCAACCGGGGTTGCCTTCTCAGAGGTAGCAGTAAATAAAATATTAATTTTAGTTTGAACATTTATGGTTTTAATCAGATTAAAATGTACCCAATTATACTCTTAATTATACTCTTACATAATCCTAATTTACTCTAAGAAGTCTGCTTTTGTCAGGCAGTTTCATGCACCTTTATTTCTAGGATAATACCTATAAGCTAAACAGATTATCATTCCCAATACTTTACTCAATCCCTGGTTAGAATCATACACCCATGTTCACTGCTGTGTGACTTTACAATGCCTCCCACTGTAGGAGCAGTGTTATTTCCTGGCCCCATTAATTTTGGGCTTGGCCATATAATTTACTTTGGCTAATAAAACTGGGAGGAAGTAGGGGCGCCTGGGTGGCTCAGTCATTAAGCGTCTGCCTTCGGCTCAGGTCATGATCTCAGGGTCCTGGGATCGAGCCCCGCATCAGGCTCCCTGCTCGGCGGGAAGCCTGCTTCTCCCTCTCCCACTCCCCCCTGCTTGTGTTCCTTCTCTGTGTCTCTCTGTCAAATAAATAAAATCTTAAAAAAAAAAAACCGAAGCATCAATGTGCCAATTCCCAGATACAGCCTTAAGAGACACTGCATGTTTCTACTCACCCTTTTTCTTCTACTCCTGTGATCTTGTATGACAAGAACATGTAGCTACATACCCAGATAGCCACTGCCTCTCAGCCCAGGCCCCAGAACAAAAAATTATGAAATAGACCTAAGCCTGGTCTAGATGAGCAAAGCCTGTATCAGAGGAACTGTACCAACTCAAAAATCCATATGAATAAAAATAAATGTTGTTGGTTGTAATTCACTGAGGTTTTGGGGTTATGCAGCAGCCAAAAAAAAAAAAAAAGAAAGAAAAAAGCTATACAAAGAAATTTACTAAACTGAATAAAATTTATATGATACACAGAATGTTTATCTGCATTCTTCTCACTGATGCCCAGAAGAGAATATTTAAGCCACCCAATTTACTGCCTTGCCCTGTTACTTATTAGAATGAGCTAGGGGCACCTGGGTGACTCAGATGGTTAAGTGTCTGCTTTCGGCTCAGGTCATGATCTCCAGGTCCTGGGACTGAGCCCCATAGTGGGCTCCCAGCTCAGCAGGGAGTCTGCTTCTCCCTTTGCCTCTCCCCCCTGCTGGTGCTCTGTCTCTGTATCTCTCTCAAATGAATAAATTTTTTAAAAATCTTTAAAAAATAGAATGAGCTGGAAGAGTCATATAGGGATGCTGCTTCAGATAAAATTCAAGTTGCACTGGTCACTAAAAACCCAACCCCTGTATGAAGCAAGACTATCACTGAGCAAAAATAAAACATTCTTTACCATGACAGGTGTCTCTTTAGTATTAAAACTCAGACACAGCGATTTATGAATACAGCCCACACTTACATTTAAAAGAGAGGAACCATTTTTGTTTGACATAGCTATAAAATACTTTACCAAAACAAATACTCAGGAATAAAATGGCTCAGACATCAAGGATCTGCAGGAAAGGCTAGAAAAAGAAAAGAGTCGTTGGTCTCTTGAGGAAAGATGGGCTTCCTGAATTCAGTAGGTTATCAGATACAGGCTCAAGTGCAGTTAGATATGTATTTATTTTTTCCTTATCAGCTCTACAGAGAGGTGTGACTGTGCAACGGACCCTTGCTGGATACATCTCAAGCATACATCCTTCTTTTCCTAACTTGGAATGTACTCATTCCCAGCTCTAGCTTATCCCAAATCCTGACCAAAGAAGAGCACACAACCCAAGGCAGATCAATCAGGGACATAATATTCAAGAGGGACTTCTGTTAGAGCCATCAGAGAACTCTTAGAGTGGAAGGACAAGTCTTGCCTGAAGCCAGTACTACCTGGACTTTTCAGTCACTGCACTACAGAAGCCTCATAACTACTTACGCCATTCAACTGATAAAAATTTTAGAGTAATCGGGGAGCAAATGTGAAATTAGAATTAGAGGTATTACCAAAGTGCATAGCCATCATTCCAAGAAAGGCAGACTCAAAAAACCCAATGAACTTTCCTCAACTCATCTTATTTTTTTTTTTTTGAAGATTTTATTTATTTATTTGACAGAGAGAGAGAGACAGCGAGAGAGGGAACACAAGCAGCAGGAGTGGGAGAGGGAGAAGCAGGCTTCCCGCCGAACAGGGAGCCCAATGTGGGGCTCGATCCCAGGACCCTGGGATCATGACCTGAGCCCAAGGCAGACGCTTAACGACTGAGCCACCCAGGTGCCACTCCTCAACTCATCTTGAATGTAAGAGTCTTATATTTAAATAACCAAAGGTGGAAAAAAGCATAATAATATGCCTAGCTCTGTGGCTAAATTATTTTTTCAGTATGTAAATACATCTAACACATTCCATTCACTGGACTGGTCAACAACGACTGTTATTTAAGAAACAATTGTTATTTAAATAAGTTGTTATTTAAGAAACAATAAGACTGTAAAACGGAGCAATTCCATTCTTTGGTACATACTCAAGAGAACTGAAAACACATGTTCACACACACAAACATATACATAGATGCTCCTATATCAGCAGTATTCATAGTAACTCAAAAGTGGAAACAATTCAGTGTTCACCACTGAGGAATGGATAAACAAACTGTGGTATAATCCAAGCAAAGGACTCTTTGGGGCCATAAAAAGAAATGAAGCACTGATACATGCTACAACATGCTACAACCTTGAAAACATCATGTTAAGTGAGAAAAATCAGACACACAGGCCACATATTGTAGGAGTCGACTTACGACACATCAGGAGAGGTGAATCAATAAAAAGCAGGTTAGTGGCTGCTTAGGGTTGGGGTTGGGGGGATAAGGGAATGGAGAGTGACAGCCAGTACACATGGATCTCTCATGGGGGGAATGAAAATGAGATGATGATGGCTGCGCAACTAAAAACGGAATTGGATAGTAAGGATGAATTTTACAGTATATGAATTATATCTCAATAAAACTGGTATTAAAAAAAGAAACAATAAAAGTTTTGAGCTGTTCAAATCTTTATTATTCATGGATTTTCTTTGCTATGCACTTTTAAGTAAAAAGAACAGATTACTTATATGCTGGGGTGTCTCCTTCCTCCAACTCAGTTTTTCATTATTACAGATTCCTGAGACCTTCATCTTGTAAAAGGATGAGAAATAAAAAGCCAAGTTACATACTTTCCTTAAAAGAGTAAAAAGAGACACCGCCTCAGCTTGCTCATTGATGTGAATTAGGTTAAATTACTTGACTGTGTAAGTCAGAAGTTCTGGAATATGAAACAAAATGTGTTAATTGGGCAAGTCCCAGTCTCTGCTTTAAACAATTAGCCCAATGTTACAAAACAAGTACCCCTTGTTGTCCAAATCTATTCAGTTTCTGAGTCTGAAAAGTGAAAGGTCAGACAGGGAGTGATAACCGAATTGTCCTTTAGTCAGAGAGTCTCAGTATTTGACTACCCAGCAACACAACTTCTTTCTTCAAAGCAAAATAAGCATCAACATAGTATACCTTTCTGCTTTCACCGGGCACCTGGGTGGCTTAGTTGGTTAAGTGGCTGCCTTTGGCTCAGGTCATGATCTCAGGGTCCTGAGATCAAGCCCCACATCAGGCTCCCTGCTCAGTGGGAGTCTGCTTCTCCCTCTCCCTCTGCTGCTCCCCCTGCTTGTGCTCTCTCGCTCATGCTCTCTCTCTCTCAAATACATAAAATCTTAAAAAAAATACATATATATATATACACACACACACACACACACTCATACACCTTATACATACACTCTTCTGCTTTCACTACTAATCAATAGCCTGAATCACAGAACTATTGGTTTGTACATTTAAATGTGCACCAGTACCATTAGGCTTTTAAGACAAAATATGACTTAATAACTATAAATAATAACTATTTTATGTCCTAAGCTTCTATCATGCCCCAATACTATCTTACCATATGAAACTGTAAATCTAAGGATCTGCAGGCTCAATTAATTTTGATCACCAACACAGAGTGTCTATGTCTCTTCTGCTGGACTATCACAGTACAGATAGAAAATAAAGCACAGTTACCAACTGTGAGGACAAAAAGAACAGAAGGGCTCAATTTTTGAAATGATGGGTCAGACTCACAGACAGGAAGCTGATACTTTTTAGGTAGAGTATGAAGAGAGAAAGCAGTCATAAAAATCCCAATGGTCTAGCTGACAGATACAAGTAATAATGCCAACAGGCACTACAAAGTTACAGACATACAACATCAGAAACTCTTGTTCCTTAAGCTAACATAGCAGCAGAACATTAAAATACACACCAAGAAGCTACAGATGGTGGGGGAAGGAAGAGAGGAACCTTGCCAATAGTTTATAAAATGTTCCTGAACAAATTATTTTTCAAAAATAGTGAAAGAGGAAAATATAGTGAAGAGAGAGTTCTAACAAACATTCAGTTAATGGGGAAAAAACACCAAGAAGGTTTTTTTTTTTTTTTTTAAACACAGAAGGACCTGCTGACCAGTGATTTGGAAGCTGGAGGAGGCAACACACACACACACACACACCAACTTTGCAATATTTCTAACTTGAAATATATTGAATTACATCCTCAAACTAGTAAGTAAGGTTCTCAACACAGCCTATGCCACATTCAGTAGCATTCACACAGTGATGGATTACAGTTCTACTAATACATGTCTGGGTCCACAGGGGAGATATATATATAAATTATATAGTGACATTTCTGTAGATTTGTATTAGGAAAAAAGTATGTCTGTTATCCCAGTTCTCTCTTACAAAACATCATTACCTGTTCTATCTATTCTTGACATAATCCTTCGTAATCTAAGAGTTGTCATTAACTGTCTCCTTCCTTGCTTCTCTTCTCTCCATGACCATTCATTCATATCAACTCCACTGAGAATGTTCTCATTAAGATCATGAATGGCTCTCAAAGTCAACATCCCTGTAGTTCTTATTTAATTTGACCTCTCAGGAGTGTTTGGCAGTTCCTATCCCTCCTTCTTGAAACTTTCAACTTTCGGTTTCTCTGATGCTACAATCCACTGGTTTCCCCCCACCTCGGTGGTTGTTCCTCCTCAGTCATTTTGCTGGCTTTCTCCTGGGGTCCCCAGGGGACTAGTTCTCCTCTTCCTCTCAATCTCCACAATTTCCTCCGTGATCCTCCAAGTCCAATGGTTTGAAATACCTGCTCTCTACTGCTTAATACCTCTCGGTTTGTCCCTCTACCTGGAACTCGAGTCATTTATTCAGTTGTTAACTTAAGATCTCCAGTCGGCTACCTAATAATAGGTATCTTAAACTAAAATGGACAAGGGGCGGGGGGCTCCTGGGTGGCTCAGTCATTAAGCGTCTGCCTTCGGCTCAGGTCATGATCCCAGGGTCCTGGGATCGAGCCCTGCATCGGGCTCCCTGCTCGGCGGGAAGCCTGCTGCTCCCTCTCCCGCTCCCCCTGCTTGTGTTCCCTCTCTCGCTGTGTCTCTCTCTGTCAAATAAATAAACAAAATCTTAAAAAAAATTCCTCCAATGGCATCCACCACAGGGATAAAATCCAAGCTCCTGTATACCTATCTGACCACAATGTTATTCTTTTTCCTGAATCACCCCACCCCAGTGCCCCACACCACATGCCTTACCAATACAAACACTATGATTCAGCCTCACTGACCACCTTTCTGTTTTTGAATACGCAACTCATTTCTACTTTAGGACTAATCCTTCTGCTTAGAATATGTTTCCTCTGATCTTTGCATAGCTGGCTCTTGTTATTCAGACATCAGCTTAAATGTCCCCTTCTCAGACAGCTATTTCCTGCCTACCCAATTTCAGTCATCCCAATTACTATATCATTCTATACTCATTCTCTACTTACAATTCATTATTGGTATTTTCCTTGTTTACTGCTCCCTACTAGAAGGTAAGCTGCACTAGAGCAGGGGCTTGATACCTTGTTCTACTAAACCCCTAGCACCTAGAACAGTGCCTGACATAACTAGAGCACAGTAAATATTTCAAATGACTGAAAAGTAGGGACACTCTGAGAGGACTGACAAAATAATTTTCTCATTTCACAAATTCATTTCAAACTACATGGTATAGCACATTTGTTCAGCATGTCACTTTATTTTATTGAAGATATATGTGGAGCTCTTCAAATAGATTTTTAATTGTACTGAAGGCAATGAAATGTTACTCTTTTAAACTGATGAAACAACCCACAGTCTCTGGTTTACTTACATAGCTGCTATTTCAATTTAAAATAGTTGTTTTAGAATTTTAAAGCCTGAACATGTTTTATTCTATAAAGGCTCTGGAGAGTAAAATAGTGAGCCAGGGATGTTTTTTGCTTATTTAGTATATGTTACTTAAGACTACAAAGAGAAACAAGTCTTAAAATTGGGAGTTTTTTAAAACTTGGCATCCAGTTAAGTAAAATGTCTTAAGACTACAATCACAAAGTTTTCAAGAAAAACAACCTTTTTTTTTTTTTAAGAGAAAGCTGGCAAAACGGGATAGAAGTAGTAGAGTTTTGAGCAATTATTTGAGCCATTTATAAAGTTTCTAAGCCAGTTCTACAGTAGCTCTTGGAATGAATTCCATACTTTTGTTTGCCAGATAGAGAGGAATAGAAAGCCCAAGGGAGTTCACAGGGGTGAAGTGTGGAGGCTTCCTTCAGGTCCTCGTCTGGGTGTTTATATTGTGACAGCAGACTCTGTGGCTAAGCTTGTACAGTAATTAAGTAGTGTGTTTAAAACTTAAATCTCAATGGACTTTTCTAAGACTTCCCCTTAGGCTCAGGAAGAAGTTAAACAGGATTCTGACTTAAAAACACAAATAAATGAAGTTTTATGTTACTCAACGCCTGCACCAATAGCCTCAAGCTTCACTATGCACAGAACCAAACAGATGGAAAAAGGAGAAAAGGAGACTCAACAAACAAAATAAACCAAAAGAAAAGAAGATATAACATTGATTTCAATGCTAACTAGAGAGAAAGGAAAAAAGAGAAAGACAAATTTAGTTAGCCTCTCAAGGGAAGCTGGAAATACCCATTAGGTTTATTTTTGAAGGTAGCCATGTGAACTGGCTTTTAATCTAATAAAAAAAATAGTGCTGATATTCATAATTCATGTTCCATAGCAGAGCACTGGTCTTCCTGTTCTCTTGTAACTACATACCATAATCACCTTGGGTGTGTGCCCTTGCTTTTAAATTGCCACAGTAAACACGAACTGTGTTCGTTTTAACTGCTGAGATAAAGGGGATAAGCTTTGGTTTGGCAGAGAGTGATTTTTCAAAAATTTTATTTATTTTATTTATTTATTTCTTTCAGAGAGAGAAAGAAAGAGAGAGGAGGACGGGGAGAGGGAGGGGGAGAAGCAGACTTCTCGCTGAGGAGAGAGTGCGACACGGGGCTTGATCCCAGGACTCTGGGATCATGACCTGAGCCAAAGCAGACACTTAACCAACTGAGCCACCCAGGCGCCCTGAGAGTGATTTTTATAGACTGCTGAATGTCTGGTGACAGAAAGGAAAAGGCATTATGCATGCCTCCCATCCCAAAAACAGAAGAAAAAAAAACCCACAAAAAAACTCAAAACTAGTCTTGTCCATGAACACCGGAATGGGATGAGAAGGTGTTACATGTGTCCAAGAGTAGCTTCAGACCTAGACTATTTACCACTTCTTGATGAACAGAGCAGCCAGAATCTGCGAAAAGAACATTACTAGCAAGGCCCTGACAGAGAAACTCAAGGCTGCTCTACTTGGCACTGTAAACAAAGTTGTACTTGCAGTGTCTAACCTTATTTTCTCCAAAGGTTACTTTCTAATATACTAGGATCAGGATATAAATCTCAAGGAAAGGGTCTGAGAAAACAGGCCAAACCACCGCCATTAGATCCTAAAGCCCTGGAATGAAGCTGAGGACTACAAGGATGCGTGTGGGTCTATAATTATTCTCATACTCACAGAACTAAGCCCTCAAATTAAAATCCTTCAACATGGGAAGACCCAAGGCAGGTGGCACACCAGCACTGCTATTTCTTGTCGAGTCTGAATGACTTAGAACACTGGTACCATTAAGAGAATGGCAAGAGTTTATTTTAACTAATTTACTTGTCCCCCTACCCCACCAAGTAAGCTACCTTAACAGATATTAGAATTGCTATATTACTTTAATCATCCAACATATTTTACATGGACTTGTGGAATTAATCTATATATTTAAGATTAAAAGAAGACAAATTTATAGTTTTCATAACTACTTTCTGATTGTTTCATTTCCAAAGTCACACAAACCCAGAAAAGATTAGAAAGGGAAAGGCTAGATTTCTTACAGGTGCTTTAAATTACTGTTCTTTTAACATCTCATTACATCTAACGTATAAGGAAATAAGCGTCTGCCTTCGGCTCAGGTCATGATCCCAGGGTCCTGGGATCGAGTCCTGCATCGGGCTCCCTGCTCCTTGGGAGCCTGCTTCTCCCTCTGCTTCTCTCTCTCCCTCTGTCTCTCATGAATAAATAAATAAATCTTTAAAAAAAAAAGGTAAGCAAACAGTAAGGAAAAAATTCTAAACAAACTGGTGCAGAAACTACTCTTTATCCCCTCGATATGATAAATAACACCGATAACCAAAATCTGAGCAAGCTATAGATGATTTGTATGACATCCTATTTTTTTTTATTTTTATTTTTATTTTTATTTTTTTAAGATTTTTTTTTTTTTTTTTTTTATTTGAGAGAGAGAGAATGAGAGATACAGAGCACGAGAGGGAAGAGGGTTAGAGAGAGAAGCAGACTCCCTGCTGAGCAGGGAGCCCGATGTGGGACTCGATCCCGGGACTCCAGGATCATGACCTGAGCCGAAGGCAGTCGCCTAACCAACTGAGCCACCCAGGCGCCCCCTTATTTTTTTTTTTAAACCACCTTTTGGGGCCCAGGGCATAATACAAATTGATTACTGTGTGAATGTTTTTATGTCAATAAAGTAAAACTAAAGCTAAACTTAATATATATACCTCTCATACTCTCTTCCCTCTAACAAAGTTACCAGGGATGGGATCATCAACTCTAAAAAGCTTTACGGTATATCAAACCATCTAAGTCAGTCTTCTAAGGTAAAAAATAATTTCATGTAATTAGTACCAACTTCTACAAAGACAGTTTCCTGAGCTATTGTTCAGGTAGCTACTAATGGATTAGTGAGCCACCACAGAGGCAGCTGAAATGACTGATCTGTTTACACTAGCAACTGCTTAAAAGATTTGGGGCAGTTTGTACCTGGGTGGCCTAGTCAGTTAAATGTCCAAGTCTTGATTTTGGCTCAGGTCATGATCTCAGGGTAGTGGGATCAAGCCCTGCGTTGGGCTCCCCCACTCAGCTGGGAGTCTGCTTGAGTTTCCCTCTCCCTATGCCCCTCCCCTTTGTGTGCGTGCTCTCTATCTAAAATAAATAAATAGATCTTAAAAAAAAAAGATTTGGGGCAGTTAAATTACCAATATATAGCAAATACAAGTAAAATTATGAATTTTACTTAAAAAATCCAAATTGCTCAAAAACCAGAGCCTAACATATTCTGTATGATTTTTCCATATGGCACTGAGACTATGTCCAAGAAAATGTCTGGCTTGTACTAGGCTTTCTAGTTAAGCTGTAAAATAGCTTGATTAGTGAATAATACATATTTTCTATACCCTATGGGACTAGGAAAATCCTAGTTAGTTGAGACTCCTGAAAACAGCTCTGGGTTATAGGCTCTAAATTTTCTCACACATACCGTGCCCCTAAAGTTTTCATGTCCTCAAGACTACCACTTATTTATGACAGCTGCTGCTTTATAAATCCGTTAAGTCTAGGGTGAAAAAATTTTATCTGAAAACCGAAGACTGAAAAGATGTTGACAAAAACTCAGTAAAAATAACCATTCTTAACAGTGTAACAGATACATACAAGCAGACACGGGTCAGATGCTTTCCTCAGCTCAATCACTGGGCCATGGAAAACCCCAACTTTGCACTTCAGAGAGGCTCTGAAATACTATCCTCCGGTATGCAAACTTAAATGACATTAGGCTTGGAGAAACTGTTCTAAAGTAACTTGCTGCACCAAACTCATCATGATGGATGATCGGTAAAGGTCAGATCCAGGATCTGCCAAGGAAGCTCAGTTCCTGGAACCCCTTCCACTGCATTAAGTCTTCTGGAGACACTCTTATTTTAGATGTTCCAGAGGTTTAGGAATCCTCCCCACTACTCCTATCAAATCTAATTTCTTAGTCTCTAGAGCCATCTGAGTGTTAAGGCCAAAGGAAATCTCAACATGTACACACCGTGGAAGTTTAGGCTGCAGTGTAGAGAAGTCTAAAAAGCCAAGTGCTGCTATTCCAGACTTCATGTTATGAAAAAAAAAGTCTTCTGACACTGGTCTAATGGTTTCTTTCTTTCTTTCTTTTTTTTTTTTTAAGGATTTTATTTATTTGACAGAGAGAGACACAGCAAGAGAGGGAACACAAGCAGGGGGAGTGGGAGAGGGAGAACAGGCTTCCCACAGAGCAGGGAGTCCGATGCAGGGCTGGGTCGCAGGACCCTGGGATCATGACCTGAGCTGAAGGCAGACGCTTAACGACTGAGCCACCCAGGCGCCCCTGGTCTCATGGTTTCTTAAGGAAACTGTCCCCTGTTCAATTTAAGTAACACCTTGTATTCATTTTTCTACTGTTCCTGTAAAAAATCACCACAAACTTAATGACTTAAAACAACCCAAATTTATTCTTTTATCATTCTGGAGGTCATAAATCTGCAATGAGTCTTACGGGACTAAAAATTAAGGTGTTGGCAAGGCTGGTTCCTTCTGGAGGCTCTGAGGGGAAAATTAGTTTCCTTGCCTCTTTCAGCTTCTAGAGGCCCTCCTGTACTGTGGCTCATGTCCCCTTAATCACGTCACCCCCACCTCTTGCTTCCATCATCAACTCTCCTACTACTCACTTGGATCTCCTGCCTCCTCCTTTTAAGGACCCACCTGAAGAATCCAGGATAACTTCCCCCTCTCAAGATCCTCAACTTAATTACATCTGCAAAGTCTCTTTTACCATATTTACGGTAACAGGAATTAGAATGTGGACATCTTTGAGGGACCATTACTGAGTCTAGCCCCAACCTGTCTAGAGATTTTAAATTCTATAAAGCATACTTAACCTAGAATATCTAATTTAAAACTTATGAGGCGTTATTCCTATTTTATGAATACTAAGGCAGGTCTAGAAAAGTCAATTTCTCAGCCAGTCATATAATTAGCCAAAGAACCAGGACTGAAAACCAGAGTATATGGCCCTGAACACCATACACATCACCACATATTGCCTTCTCCTTGACTGTGCTGTTTACAATTCCCTGGCCTTCTTCCTCATTTTCTTGCACAACTTTTTACTGTACCTAAAGTCCTAACTGCAATTTATCAAAAAAATTTAACCACACCAGATGTTCCCACACTTCTTCAAGTCATTGTTCCCTTATAACCTTGGTCATTTTCTCATGTTGTCCACTGGGCCAAAAGAAATGCCAAATAGTTCCATTAGCTCCAAGTACACCAAGTATTTATGCCCTAACAACTTAGCACCTTTTGGGTGCTCCACAACTTCTCAACTTCTGATTCTTAGAGTCAGATTGGACACTGCCTCCCTTATTTCCGCTTCACATTGATTTTCATAATACAGAACTTGCTTGGTTACAGCAATGGTCAAAATCCCAGCTTCGCAAAAATATGACATCCTGTGGGAAAGAATGCAGTGATTTAATGTTGAATTGTGAACTACCTTACACTAACAATTTGTGTGATGTCTGACAGATGTCGCTGTGTTTCCTGGAAAATTAAAAATATCCTGTGATGCCCATGTGGGTTTGGTGGGGCACCCCACAGTGTCCAGGTAAACTATTTGGACCTATGGGTATATGCTATTTGGTATTAAAAGGGATAGCTGTATCTCTGGATAATTGTCTAAGACACACAATATAGGGAACTCCTAGTCTGTTACCATACATATTGGCATGTCAATTTGACATTTTCTTTTCTTTTTTTAAGATTTTATTTATTTGAGAGTGTGTGCATGAATGGGGAGAGGGGCAGAGGGAGAAGGAGACTCCCTGCTGAGCAGGGAGCCCGATGCCAGGATCAATCCCAAGACCCTGAGATCATGACCTGAGCCAAAGGCAGAAGCCTAACCGACTGAGTCACCCAGGCACCCCAATTTGACATTTTCTATTAAAAATACATTCTTTATCACTACCATATCTCCTCATCATATTCTCCTGAGAGAACAGGAGAACAGCTCAAGGGAAATATCTGTATATAGTAAGGATTTTTATTTATAATTTTCCAGGAGTATGTTGCATCTAAAAACAGAGAACCTGTGTTAGACAAATAAAATACACTGACATTTTCATCTGCCCAAAGGAATTGTACTTACTCATTAAGACATCACAAGAATACCTGATACCAAACATCAAAAAAATATTTTCATGAACTTTAAAAATGTAGACAATATTAGCAAAGTAAAAAACTGTTAACATAAACTGTCTTATTTCCTGATTCTTTGGTATCCTTTTAAGACTAACGTTAGGAAGGAAGATATACAGATCAAAGCACATGGAGAGAAAGTTTCAGAGCTTGACCCAAATGATGCAAATTCATGGATGTTCTAGATCAGAGTTCTCAATCCTGAGGGAGCATTAAAATTACCTGGAAGATTTGTTAAAACACAGACTACTGGGCCTCATTCCCCAAGTTTCTGATTCAGTAGACCTGGGGCAGAGCCAAGAATCTACATTTCTAAAGAGTTCCCTGGTGATGCAGATGCTGCTAGTACAAGGACCATACTTTAAAAGAAACACTGTTTTAGGTAAAATTCAGATATTTATGGCACCGGAAAAGCTACTAATTATGAAAGCTGGTGAGGAAACAAAACTACATTTGAAACTGCAAAATAACAACAAAAACCCACCACAAACAACAACAAAAAACACCCAGAAAAAAATAAAACACAGTGACAGTCAGTACTTTCTTAAATAAGAAAACTGAGCCAACTCAAATTGAGCTCCTCATGGTCTGTGCAAGTTATCAATTTACCCTTCACTGACTGCTCTGCTCAATGAGACAATACATACATGCAGCAGCCAGCTGGGAGGTGGGCAGAGGAAACTAAAGCTCAGAGAAGCCAAGCGTTCACCATCAAGCATGAGAATAATTTTCCACATCCAGTGGGAGGTTATTAAATTTGTAAACATGGCCCATCCATCCCTCAACTGCTTCAGAATGAAGCAACAAGTAAGTTTTGGTGGTGTTTGTCAAATTACACTCCAGTAGATCTAAGTAAATCTAGTCCTGCTGGCATAAAATGGAGAAGTATGCAAGTAGGCAGCAGGTTTTTATGGTTTTGTTTTTTTAATCAGGGGGAGATGTGCTGTGTTGGTCACCTCTCTTTTACAACATCTACATCTAAAATCAATAAAACGGTAAATGATGGACAAGAGTAAGAGGTGTTATCAAGTCCTTAATTAACTAAATGTCAAATTGCATTAGTATGTTTTATTAAGGCAAGAAAGCATCCTAATAATACTAAACAAACAAACAAAAATGGCTGTTAACTGGGTCAATCTAAAATTAGTCAGCCTGGGGGCACCTGAGTGGCTCAACTGGTTAAGTGTCTGCCTTTGGCTCAGGTCATGATTTCAGGGTCCTGGGACAGAGCCCCACATCTGGCTCCCTGCTAAGCAGGGAGTCTGCTTCTCCCCCTCCCTCTGCCCCTCCTCCCACTCCTGCTCTCTCTAATAAATAAATAAAATCTTCAAAAATAAATAAAATAAAATAAAATTAGCCTGGGGGTACCTCAGTGGCTCAGTTGGTTAAGCATCCTACTCTTGATTTCGGCTCAGGTCATGATCTCAGGGTTCTGAGATCAAGCCCTGCATCCGGCTCTGCACTTGGGCTTGGACCTGGCTTAAGATTCTCTTTCCCTCTGCCCCTCCCCTCCTCTAAAAACAAAAACAAAAACAAAAACAAAAAACACAATAAGTCAGCCTGAATGCCCCAAAGCCTAGGTATCATTAGATTACAGAACTTTGCAAAGTTTATCAATAATGAGAAACTAAATTTCCTGTTATTCCTATTCCTTTCATTTATTTTTTTAAAAGATTTATTTGAGAGCGCGAACGAGCACAAGTGGGGGGAAGGCAGGGGAATTCTACCAAACATTTAAGGAATTAATACCTATTCTTCTGAAGCTATTTCAAAAACTAGAAATAGAAGGAAAACTTTTGAAACTCTTTCAGTGAGGCCAGCATTACCTTGATCCCAAAACCAGACAAAGACCCCACCAAAAAGGAGAATTACAGACCAATATCCCTGATGAACATGGATGCAAAAATTCTCACCAAGATACTACTAGCCAATAGGATCGAATAGTACATTAAAAGGATTATTCACCACGACCAAGTGGGATTTATTCCTGGGCTGCAAGGGTGGTTCAACATTCTCTAATCAATCAATATTATAAACCACATTAATAAAAGAAAGAACAAGAACCATATGATACTCTCAACTGATGCAGAAAAAGCATTTGACAAAATACAGCATCCTTTCTTGATTAAAACTCTTCACAGTGGGGGCGCCTGCGTGGCCCAGTTGTTAAGCGTCTGCCTTCGGCTCAGGTCATGATCCCGGAGTCCTGGGATGGAGCCCCGCATCGGGCTCCCTGCTCCGCGGAAAGCCTGCTTCTCCCTCTCCCACTCCCCCGCTTGTGTTTTCTCTCTCGCTGTGTCTCTGTCAAAAAAATAAATAAAATCTGAAAAAAAAAAATCTTCACAGTGTAGGGATAGAGGGTACATACCTCAACAATATTATAGAAGCCATATAATGAAAAGCCCACAGAGAATATAGTTCTCAACGGGGAAAAACTGAGAGCTTTTCCCCTAAAGTCAGGAACACAACAGGGATGTCCACTCTCACCACTGTTGTTCAACATAGTACTAGCCTCAGCAATCAAACAAAAAGAAAGAAAAGGCATCAGAACTGGCAAAGAAGAAAAACTCTCAATCAGCTGCATTTCTATACACTAACAATGACAGAGAAGAAAGAGAAATTAAGGAGTCGATCCCATTTACAAGCGCACCAAAACCTGTAAGATTCCTAGAAATAAACCTAACCAAAGATGGTAAAGGATCTGTACTCTAAAAAGTACAGAACACTTATGAAAGAAATTGAGGAAGACACAAAGAAATAGAAAAACATTCCATGCTCACAGATTGGAAGAACAAATATTATTAAAATATCTATGCTACTTAGAGCAATCTACACATTTAATGCAATCCCCATCAAAATACCATCAATATTTTTCAGAGAGCCGGAACAAATAATCCTAAAATTTGTATGGAACTAGAAAAGACCCTGAATAGCCAAAGGGATGTTGAAAAAGAAAACCAAAGCTGGTGGCATCACAATCCTGGACTTCAAGCTCTGTTTACAAAGCTATAATCATCAAGACAGTATGGTACTGGCACAAAAACAGACACATAGATCAATGGAAAAGAACAGAGAACCCAGAAATGGACCCACAACTCTATGGTCAACTAATCTTTGACAAAGCAGGAAAGACTATTCAATGGAAAAAAGTCTCTTCAACAAATGGTGCTGGCGAAACTGGACAACCACATGCAGAAGAATGAAACTGGACCATTTTCCTACACCATACACAAAAATAAACTCAAAATGGACGAAAGACCTAAATGTGAGATAGGAATCAATCAAAATCCTAGAGGCAGCAACCTCTTTGACCTCAGCTGCAGCAACTTTTTCCTAGACATGTCTTCAAAGGCAAGGGAAACAAAAGCAAATATGAACTACTGGGACTTCATCAAGATAAAAAGCTTTTGCAGAGCAAAGGAAATAGTCGATAAAGCCAAAAGACAACCGACAAAATGGGAGAAGATAATTGCAAATGACATCTCAGATAAAGGACCAATATCCAAAATCTATAAAGAACTTAGCAAACTCAACACCCAAAAACCAAATAATCCAGTCAAGAAATGGGCAGGAGACATGAACAGACATTTCTGCAAAGACATACAAATGGCCAACAGCCACATGAAAAGATGTTCAACATCACTTGGCATCAGGGAAATACAAATCAAAACCACAATGAGATACTACCTCACACCAGTCAGAACAGCTAAAATTAACAAGTTGGGAAACAACAAATGTTGGTGAGGACCTGGAGAAAGGGGAACCCTCCTACACTGTTGGTGGGAATGTAAGCTGGTATAGCCACTCTAGAAAACAGTACAGATGCTCCTCAGAAAGTTAAAAATAGAGCTACCCTATGAGCCAGCAACTGCACTACTAGTTATTTACCCAAAGGATACAAACAGTGATCTGAAGGGGCACCTGCACCCCAATGTTTACAGAAGCAGTGTCCACAACAGCCAAACTATGGAAAAAGCCCAGATGTCCATCGACAGATGAATGGATAAAGAAGATGGGGTGTGTGTGTGTGTATATATATATACACAACGGAATATTACCCAGCCATCAAACATAACAAAACAAAACAAAACCTTACCATTTGCAATGACATGGACGGAACTAGTGGGTATTATGCTAAGTGAAATAAGTCAATCAGAGAAAGACAATTATCACATGATTTCACTCATGTGGAATTTAAAAAACAAAACAGAGGATCACAGGGGAAGGGAGGGAAAAATAGAATAAGAGGAAATCAGAGAGGTGGACAAACCATAAGAGACTCTTAGCCACAGAGTCTGAGGTTGCTGGAGGGAAGGGGGGTAGGGTTAACTGGGTGATGGGCATTAAGGAAGGCAAGTGATGTAATGAGCACTGCGTGTTATATGCAACTGATGAATGCCTGAACTCTACCTCTGAAAACTAATAGCACACTATATGTTAATTAATTGAATTTAAATAAAATTCTAAAAAAAGTGGGGGGAAGAGCAGAGGGAGAGGGAGAAGCAGGCTCCCTGCTGAGCAGGGAGCATGACACAGGGCTGGATCCCAGGACCCTGCAGATCACAACCTGAGCCAAAGGCAGATGCTTAACTGAATGAGCCACCTAGGTGCCCCCCCATTCCTTTTAATTTTTTTATTATGTTCAATTAGCCAACATATAATACATCATTAGTTTTTGATGTAACGTTCCACAATTCATTAGTTGCGTGTAACACCCAGTGCCCATCACCACACGTACCCTCCTTAATACCCATCACCCTGCTACCCCAATCCCCACCCCCCTCCCTTCTGCAACCCTCAGTTTGTTTCCCGGAGTCCAGAGTCTTTATAGTTTGTCTCCCTCTCTGATTTCTTCCCATCAGTTTTCCCTCCCTTCCCCTGTGGTCCTCCACACTACTCCTTATGTTCCACGTATGAGTGAAACCATATGATAATTGTCTTTCTCTGCTTGACTTATTTCACTTAGCATTAACACCTTCCAGTTCCATCCATGTTGATGCAAATGGTGGGTATTCATCCTTTCTGATGGCTGAGTAATATTCCATGGTATATATGAACCACATCTTTTCATTCATCTGCTGAAGGGCATCTCGGCTCCTTCCACAGTTTGGCTATTGTGGACATTGCTGCTATGAACATTGGGGTGCATGTGCCCCTTCTTTTCACTCCCCAATTCCTTTTAAATAACAGCCACTGTCAAGTGTTTCCAAAACAAAGCATGTGTCTTTGGTACAATCTGGCTCACCGAGAGAAACAGTACAAAAATGAGAACATTCTTATATTTATAAATTCTTATATTTATGATATTTATGCTACTTATGTGGACCTAACACCAAGTCAGGATTTTCAGTACATGTAACTGGTGATGACACTCCACAAGGGCAGGGAAAGAAAGAAAGAAAGGAAAAAGCTTGTTTGACCCTATCTCTGGTATGGAGGAAAGAGGATAGGGAAATCAGTATTCTTCCAAGCCACCATTTCTTCTCTTTATATGGAATGATCACAAGACCCCAGAAAGGCCAAGAATGACTAGGGAAGTAAAGACGACTATCAATAGTTATATCCTTTTTCTGTCACCCAGAAAAGCAGTAGAGTAAAAAAAATAACAGGTGATGTAAAGCACTAGAACAGTGCAACCCACCTCCACAGTCACAGTTCTAATAATTTGTGAAGTAGACTCCCTGGTATAAGAGCTTCTGTGTAGCACAATAAATGAACAGAAATAACACAGTATCATTTTTCAACTACTCAATTAGAAATTGACAAATGTATATAAACCAGTTTTTGTCAAGTAAATCATAGCTCTCCGCTACTTGCATTTTGACTCCAAAGCTTAAGTTACTGGTCTCAAGTAAAATAACACTCGCTTCAGAAATGTGTGAGGTCCTCTTTCAGGCAGAAAAATCTTACTCTTTTTCATAAACAGGGGAAATTCGTCACCCTGCAAAGAGAGTGGAGATGTACCTGTAGCCCAAGAGCCACACCAGGGTGGAACTGCTGTCAGATTCTGCACCTATTCATCATGCAGATGTCCCTGGAAGGCCACGGAGAGAATTCCAGTCTTAAGAGTGAATGTAATTCCAGGGGGGCGGAGCAAGATGGCGGAGGAGTAGGAGACCTAGATTTCGTCTGGTCTCAGGAATTCAGCTGAATAGGGATCAAACCATTCTGAACACCTACGAACTCAACAGGAGATCGAACAGGAGAGTAGCAACAACTCTCTGAACAGAGAAGCGACCACTTACTGGAAGGTAGGGCGTGCGGAGAAGTGAATCCGAGGCGATATTCGGGAGGATAGACGGCGGGGGAGGGGCCTCCGCCGGCCGCTTCTGGCAAGTGATAGAGCCGCGGAGCACAAAATCGGACCTTTTAGAAGTTGGCTCGGCGGAGGGCCGTCGCTGCGGTGGCTAAGCGGGGGGTGGAATCCTCCCGGGACAGTGTGGTCTCAGGACCCTTGGGGTCACAGAGAGACCGGGGG